>NC_086338.1:50627843-50927843 GCF_032445375.1 Bacillus rossius redtenbacheri | reverse complement strand
AAATAATTGGCCGGGGTATTGGGAGTATAAAATTGAAAACAAAAGGGTTTTGGTGGGGGGGAGGGAGGGGAGGGAGAATTTGGAATCCGTCAAGGAAGGAAAACAAAAAAAAAAATAAGGGGGGGGGGATTTTCAGAACCCAATAATGAAAAAAAAAAGGGGGGAGGAGGACAGCCTTTTCTGAAAACCAACCTCTTTAATAGGGAATAAAGGTCCACTGGGCCAGGGCATACAATAATAAAAAATAACAGAAAGGAAACCCCTTGTTTATTAAACTTTTTTGAACAATAGTCTGCGAGGATTGATTTGAAATATTCTCCAACTACACTACCTTGATTTTTATTTTATATTTATTTATTTATTTACATTTTGTAATTAATTGAGAAAGGAGAAGGAGGAAAGGTTGCATCTTACCTTTGTCCACCCATCCCCCTTTTTTATTCCTTCTTCCGGATACGCCCATGGCTGTGGTAGTGATATTTTCAGTGTCTTCATAACCCTCCCAACATTGTGCGACCAAAGTTAATGGCAGGTGTTAAAGGTGTCGGAAGCAGGGCCTTCGCCGCGGCTACCCCCAACAAACTACGCCTCACTGCAGAGATTGCTCCCCGAGACTCGAACCCAGCACTACTTTTGGCGGTGATGGGCCGCGAGCCGAAGTGACACGTCAGGAAGAAGAGCACAGGCGGAGCTGTGAGCCGCGCGCGAACAGATTTCTCACAGCTGATAATCGTCCTGACGGCCACAGCGCGGTCTGCTCCAGGCTTTTGTGCGCGGTCGCGGAGGAACAGCGATTGGAGTGGACACCGTTGTCCTATCGGCTGCGTCCTCGCGTAACTACCTGCCGAAGGGGGGAGAGAGAGAAGAGGTAGGGAAAGTACTCTAAACTGGCAGAGTAATATTTTCTATAGATATTTACTGGAATATCGCAGTGTTAGGACAAAAAACGTGTTGGGAGGTAGATAAACTGAATTATTTTGATTTACAGGGGTGTTTATGTGCTTCCCCCCCCCCCCCCCCCGGAATTAAGAAGCTCCTCACTGAGTTGTACCGTTTGCGCTTGCAAAATTGTGACTGTGAAACGGGGTTGATAAATGTAAACACCACAAAACTATGTTTTATGGAAAGCTTTCCGTATATTTTAAAGTTTCAAGCTTATTTGCACGCATATAGGCCATGATATGGTAGTGTACAACATGCAATCACCCCATCCAGAAATTATTTGTGTCGGTTAAAACCCATCACTGAGAATTCCCGCGAGCTCCATTTGAGAATCAAACAGATTTACGCCCCTGCAAAGAATCATACATGTATAAAATCACATATTTAAGAGATGTTATTTTTCGTGTGCTGCCCTCCAACTTCCGACTGTGCGGTGGTACGTACCACTGAATTATGGTACAAATACCACCTAGATTGCACGTATGGCAGCACTGCCATTGGAACCATGGAGGGAACTCCCCACCCGACCTTGTAAGGTCGTGACATTGCTCACTCCCCCCCCCCCCCCCCCCCCAACACACACACAGGCATTTGTCATGCGCAATGAATAGGGAAGGTTGTAGTAAAACATGTTCCCCTATATCTCAAACTGCCAAGCAGTATCAGAACTGCCGACTAAGAGGAAAGCTGTAGCTGAAATACATGAGCATTGATCATGCATAACAACGAGATCTTTGTTATTTTGGAAATGTTTACAATTATCTTGGAAATGTGTGTGTGTGTCAATGAGCTGTAGAAGAGAACCAGTGTGAGAAATTTTTGAGGGGTTATTGATTTTTATTTAGCCTCATGTGCGAGACAAATTTCTCATCTCGGACACTACCGCCAATCAAATAATTTTTACATTTAGTGTTACAAATATGCAGTTAAAAAAAAAAATTGAATCTCTGATACCGAGGAAGGCTATTTAGAAATATACAAAAAAATATATGTATTGCAAAAAAAAAAAGTAATTACTTAAACAACATGGAACAAAATGACTGCTAATTTTACATGGAATAACCCATCAATTCATTTACTGGCTGAAAAATTTCTAGGACACGCCAGATTAAGAGCCGGCCTAATTTGTGTCCAGGAAAGCTTATGGGAACTCACCCGACGAAATATTCGTATCTAATCTTTTTTTGCGTTATCTCACTTTCCGTTACCAAACCATGAATCACTTCTTTTCTCGCACTTAGCAGCTCCGTGCGTGCCAACAATGCATCGCACTGTTCGACGGAGTACTTGGAATTTTAAGTATAAATCGACAAAGATGCTATTTTTATTTCTTATTCTACAACGAGGTTATCAAGACCATGTCACAATGTAAAATTTTCGTCTCCGACTATATTTGACAATAGAGTTGGAGGGATAATATTGGAGGAAATATGGCTTCCAATTTTTTCCCCATCAAATAAGGTTAGACTGATAACCTCAAACATGTTTTTAATCATGTCCAGCCATCAAATATTATTATTCTACTGAGCTAGTCCAAAATTTTAAATGTTAATAAATTTTTTAATAAAAAATATTTAATGACTGCGCTGAAAATAAATTTTGAGTTTGTTATGATTTTTGTGGATTTATTATCTCTTAATTCATACGTAAGTTTAACTCACAATAATACTACTTACATAATAAAATTAATGTTATGTGCTTTCTAAAAGTTGATAGACACAGCATTTGCTTATTAAATATAATATCATTTTTCATACCATTGACATTATTTTAGTTATTTAACTTTTGGAATCTCTTTAATCGCCTGAGTGTTTTAAAGATTTGTTATGATGAAAATGGACACCATTTCCGTTTTCAGTGCGTACGATTCTGATTGGTGATTTCGTCCAACATCCAACATATTTTAGAGTCAGTCCTACATATAAAAACATATAATTGAAACTCAAGTCAGTCAACTTGCCAAACAAACATACTTGCACTAGTGACTTTTTATCCTGTGACTTTATAAATCTACACATTGTTGTACCTAACATATAATAATATGTTGGAAACGAAAGTTTGACAGTATGACATGGCCTAGGTGACGACAACGCACAAGGTCACAAAGCAGTGGTAGGACCGTCAAGAAAAATTATGGAAGAGGGTGGCGAAGGGGGTTGTGAGGCTGGCTTAAGTTTCTTATTTTTTTTTTAATGCGTGTGTTTGCCTTGATAGCAGGACAAAAATTACAATTTTATTGCTAACAAATTTCATTGGAAACCTTAAAAGTAGTGATGGGTCGAATCCCAATTTTCTCTAATCCAAATCCTAAATTCGAATCCTAAAGAGTACCTCGAATATTCCCTTCTAATCTAGGTGTTAAGGATCAAAAACTATTAGCTATGACGTTGAAACATTCACCCTAAGAAAAAAGTTTGTTTCACAAACTAAGTTTCCAGAACCAATAAATGTTGTAATTTTATTTACATCATATTACATGTTTAAAGAACAATATCTTGGGGAATGGGTACAGGATAAGTTTGAAGGAAAAAATTGATCTATTAAATTTTAGATGTTATCACTGTTAAAAATTTTAAATTTACTATATTTCCTCTAATATTTTCTTCGATATTTTTCCTTGAATATCAAATCCTTCAAGTACTAAGGATTTGAAGGTATTTGAAGATTTTGATTGGCCCATTTCTACTTAAAAGTTATGCGATACGCGCATAACACGTAAACAGTTATTTCCACGGTAACGTTTAGTCGTCAGAGTTATTATTTTTTTTAACGGCTCTGGCTGGGGAGGAATCGGTCATATTATATTGTAAGGACCATATTATAGCATGTCTCATCCTTTGATTGCAGTGTACATTTTATTGGGCATATAATCTCTCTTTCCAATGCACAATATTTCCTATTAGCGCTTTTCCATGTTTCAGTGCTCTCTGTTGACAGGTACACCCAGAATGCAAAAGTTTTAGACTGGCTGCATAATTTAAAGAACTTTTTTTTTTTCAAAAAGGGTTGAAAATATATCTTTAAAAGGAAAATTTTGACTTGCATTTTGGGAATAAATTTTGTTATTGTATTACATCAAGAGAATCATCTGGTAATATCCATATCTTACTTCTAAGCAGGGGCGCAACAACTAAATTTCCAAAGGGGGGGCGGGCAATATACCTTTTTATAAAGAATCATCGATCCCCCCCCCTAATTGAAGTGGGGGGTGGGGGGGTCCTCCCCCGGAAAAAATTTGTATTTCAAGTTGGAAAATGGTGCTATTTAAGCAGTTTTATTATCTAAAAATTGATTACACAGCACTTTCTTTGCCCCCGTTTGCCCCCACTTCAAGGTTTCAGAAGGGGGGGGGGGGGCAAAATACCCTTGCCCCCCCCCTCTGTTGTTACGCCCCTGCTTTTAAGTAAATGTAACTGAAAAACTCCTTATTTTTTTTTTTGCCAAAAAACATTTCATATCATCTAATATTATAATTCTGTATATGTTCGACCATATAACATAATTAATGGAATGTCTGGTTATCAATAACTAGCTGGAGTACCCGAGCTTCGCTACAGCAGTCAACAGGCAGAACACTCTCGTACTGCTCATTATACATGCCCCTACTCGTGGGTACGCCACTGTCGTTGAAAAAGCCGTTACCATGGATACGAAGAATGCATCATCAATGAAACGGCGAAATTTAATCAAATCTTGCTAATATTTTTTTAGAGCTCTGTCCGCATGGCATCTAGTGCAAAAGCCACTCGAAACTTTCATATGAATGTACTTGAAATGGGAGCTCACCTTATATTTGTTACGCTTCGATGTGGGGGGGGGGGGGGGAAGTGTTGTTATTGATATACAATGAATCGCATATGCCTATGTTGTTTAAAAATTTCACAGATGATGTATGCCTGCCTATCAACAGATCTTTTATTGGTTGTAGTGGTTCCTGTATACAGTGGAGAACTACTTTGCATGCAGAACAGCATCACTCCATTTTTTTTTTGACATAGCACACAGCGCACTTTTTATTCATCTTCCAATTTTCACAGTACTTTGCTGAGCATGATCTATATTTGGATTGTAAATGAAAGCTGATCTACTTCCATGAGCTTCAATTCGATATCGCTCTCTAGTTGTAGATATTCGTTGTCTTTCTGTCGCCAGACGCCACGAGATCTCCGGCCCCAGGATGTTGTCATGTTCTGCTTCTGAGACGCGGTGTCAAAGACTAGCGAGCAGCCGTGAGCGTCCAGAGCTACAGGGTTGGTTTTAAAGGCACTACCTATCTATTTGTATCAATGGATATTTTAAAAAAACGAACAACCTAATCACAGTTTTATTTCCACTGACTGCATTATTAGGGTGAACCGTTTGGTTTTCCAAGTTGCGTTTCAACGCGTGCGTCCCCACACACACCTATGGAATCTTTGAGGAACGGAATCCCACGGCTCTTCTTAGAATCTCAACATTTGAAAACACTTCGCGGATATTTTGTTCAAGATAGTTAACATCCCTTGGTTTTGACTTGCACCCTTGTTCCTTGGCACAATCCCTACAGGATGAGGTTAGAATCGGCAGGCTGTGATGCCGGTATAGCCCTGCAGCAGCGCCTAGCGCTTCAAGTCTCCGGCGCTCACGATGACGCCTCACTCGCGCTGTTGGTAGGCTCTGGCGCCTCTGGCGCTGAATGCTTCTGTGCAGGGCCGGCGCGTCCACACAGGCGAACCAGGCAACCGCCCAGGGCGCCAAGTAGCTGGGGGCGGCGCAGCACGACACATAACAGCTGGTATAATATGTTAAACGATTATTGAAACTAGATGAAAATGGATTTTTGTAACAGTTTGGAATGTTTATATTGATATAAGTAATTATTTAAAGTCCACGGTGACCTGTTTATGATTTGTAATAAGTAAAAAAGAAAAAAAACACAAGCCTGCTTACATTTGATTGTTGACAAGATATTAGGCTTACGTAATGTATTTTGAGGCAAGGACAATTTTTTTGGGATGTCCAGCCGGGAGGGGGGGGGGGGGGGGGGCATTAAGGTTTTTCGCCTAGGGCACCAATTTACCTTGCACCGGCCCTGCTTCTGTGAATGCGCTGCACTGCCTGAAACAACCAGTTCTAGAACGATTTTGTGAACTGACACCCAGCAGAAACTTTTCATTCGAACAACTTATTTCTTTCTGCCTGGCCAACCTTCCAGAGCACCTCAACATCCACACGAAGACGCGCAAATAACTCGTGCGCAGCCCTTTCCGTCGCGGAGTCGTGACTGATTCTTTGGTCGCGAAGAGTGAGTTTTGAGGCTCTTTTTTCCTCCCCCCCCCCTTCCCCGCTCAATGACGCAGGCGCACGATGGCGTAAGTGCACTAACAGGCAATGCACAGTGATCTATATTCAGAATATATAAAACACTGGCGATACAACCCTTGTGTCAAGAGCTATATTAAAATTATTGGCGACAACGAAAGCGTTCCATCGCGGGACATAAGTTTGGAAGCCATTTTAAAAACCGTTTTCATTGTTGAAATTATATTTTTCGCCCATCATGTCTGATGAGTAGTGGGAGACTGTTTTGCGTGTATACTTCCGTAGCTAAGCATATGTGCATCAACTAGTACATACATAAACATGTGCGAAATTCAGCCTTACGGGGAATTGTAAGGTGGTGCCAGCGGACCCGGCTTCAGCGAGTATCGGCCGATGACCCCGCGGTGTTTATTTATCCTCCCAGACGCAGCACATCGCGAGGGGCATGTCGCACCCTGGATCATTATGCACCGCTAGGCTACTGAATTCTTGCAGTGCTCAGGGGGACGGATGTGGGCTTTTCTTCGCAGGGGGACTCGGCCAGTTCGAGGGGGTCCGGGCCCTGGGAAGAGGAAGGAGGCCCCACCCATTAGCGTCTGGGGAAAAAAAAAAAAAGAAGAAAGAATCCGTCCGCCTTTTTATAAGGTAAGTCAATGGCCCGCAATTATGATTGTGCTCCACCGTCTAAGGGGTGCGTGCATTGAACCGGGGGGGTTGGTTTGTCGGTGAAGGGGTCTCGGCCACGCGTGGGAAAACGATAACCACGAATGTTGCAGCGCTCCAGTGGTCTCGGGAGGGTGCGCTGAGTGTTTTAAAAAGCGCATTAGCCGCCATCTTGAAGACACTGACCGCGCCGCACGAGTGAGCAGTTGGCGCTGCCGTCTTGACGGATTAGCTTGCGACGCCAGACTGAGCGCGCAACGTCGGAAGATTACGCGTCATTTGTAAACTAATTGTGATTTACCAACCTACTAGCAGATGTTACAATACAGCGGAGTCTATAAATAATTTTTTTTTCTCGTAGTAAAAAATATTAACAGTATTTTTTTTAAAGCAGGTCTATGTCCTTTAGGGCAATTTCAAAGTTTATTTCACTACATTACAATTTAGTTTTGCGAATTTGGCCACTTCATGGTACCTATGTGTTGTTAAAAGTCAGGTAAGTTAAATTTATTTTTATCGACTTTATATTTTGACTTACTGTCATTAAGGGGGGGATAATATGAGGGAATATGTTTTGGACGGGGTTTCCCCCTCCCAGAAATCCTAAATAATATATTTTATTACCTCCATCATATGAAAAGAATTTGAAAGCAAACAGTGGGAAAAGTGGATATAATCCCCCCTTTTTGCAAAATGAATTTCTGCGTTTAATACATTACACTTCTATAACCACAAGATTTAAATGTCAAAAAAGTTTGAAACTAGTAAAAATTCTAATTTCTAAATGGCGCCGGCGGGTAAAGCCGAACACTGTGGCCGCCTGGCTGGACGCATGGGATGTAGTATCGCGAGGCCGCTAAGGGCGACACTGGCTTGCGCATAAAACGACTCTACGCCTCTACGGGACGGGCCAGGCACTGAACTGACGCGCAGTCTTCACATAGATAACGCGTCTCTAAGGTACTTTAAGGGTGTTCAAGGGAGTCGGACATGTCATTAAAGGCAATGGTATGTTAAATATTAGTCATTATATGTAACAAGTATGTGTTAAGTGGATGTTTAGTAACATTTCGAAACCAAAACTACATTTATTAAACTTTTTAATTTAAATTTTAATGTCCTAAATACATTCATACATATCGATGTACTTGTATTTCTTTTTAGTAATGTTTAAATATATATTTATTGTAAATGTTTTCAATACTGTCCTCTGGAAATTTAATTTGGTTAGAGCCAGAAGATTATTTTTTCTATTTTATTAAGAATTATGGTCATTTGAACAGAAAAAAAATATGGTTGCAGTTTACTTAGAAAATGAAATTATAATAGGGGTATTACGGAATAATATTACCAGATGATATAGCCATGTCTGTTCACTTTACGCTGATACATGATTTGTATATATACGATGAAAAATACAGCTGTGGTGTATGAATACATGGAGACGTGTGTCGCTCTCGCGCGAATAACCGACTTTTTGTTTTGTTCCTGCGCGACCCTCGTCTCCGCGTGTCCGTCCGCTGGCGCTCGAGGTGTCATTGCTTGGAACTACGTCCAGGAGCTCCCACCAGCCGCGCCCCGCTATCCCGCGTTCGTCAAACAGTTCTTTCGCGCGCATTTTGTGTTTTCTTTCGTGAAGTGCATTTGTTAGTCGTTGAAAACATTGTTCCGTGCGCCATGCCGAGGTCTAAACCACCTCCGAGCCGCTCTCACAAAGAAAGCAAGGATCAAAAGGAATTTTTGGCTGGAGAAAAAAGCTAAGGATACCGAATCTGAAAAACATCCCAGAAATCTGAGGTAAGTCACGTACTTATTTTCTCACGTAAAGAAGTTACTATACGATTATCTTAGCGTATACTTTATGGGAAACAAGTTACTTCGGTGATTGAACATTATTTGTCTAATTTTTATTATTTGTCTAATTTGATCTTCGTTTTTAAATAATTGCATGATGATCGGAGTAAATTAAACAATTGTGTAGTTTAAAACGTAACTATTTGGGGTGTGGATGGTTCAGGGTGAGGGGGGAGGGGGTAGGTGTGCTGACGTCAAAGGCCGTGCGTCTTTGACGTGTGTGCTTGGCACGCACGAACAGGACTGCAATAGAAAGTGTAGTATGATGTATCATTCGTAGTTATCAACAGAGCTAGTAATATGTGTCGTGCCAGCTATGAGAAGATTGCTGAGGATGAGTTCTATGCGTGCTGTCAGGAGCCTAGCGGCCAGGAAGAAGCTCTTGCGATGAATGAAGACGAAGAGTTCAGGGAAGACTTCGCAGATGTACCTGTGAACACCTGCACTCTGACTGTGGAGGATATTGCTGCTGGGGTGGGGGGAATATTAGACACTTATTCCTCAATTATCGACTTTGGAGCTGTGTGATGCTTGTATAGTTGTGTGGACAGAGTAATTGATGGCTAGTATGGAAAGTACTGCGGAGCGGGGTGTTGTGAAGGGGGTCGGTAACGCCTTCTGAATGGTATTGTTTTAACAAGGGGGAGAAGATGGTGTGAATGAGTGTGTGTTTTTTTTATTAAATAGTGTTAAATATTTTTTGATATTTTATTTACTTCCACTTCTTGCCACGACTTTAAACAACTATTTTTATTCAATATGAAGTGCATCTCGTAGCGGTAGTAATGGCTGAGGTGAGTGTTGTAACTGCATCATATAACAATAGCGATCAGACATTAAGTTGAAACGTAAAATGTTTTGTGTTGTATGTGGTCTCTCTCGTGAAGATAGGGGAACATCTAATACTGTACAAATGTGAATTGGCGTTTATGTTTCTAGCATAATATTATCGTGCAAGATTAAGACTGCATGTGTTTTTTTCTTTCATTAAAAATTTTAGGGGGGTGGATATTTACACAAACATTTAAAATATCTGCTTCCATGCAGTTTTTTAAACATTAATGCGCGAACATGTTCCTACTTAGAAGAGATACTTATCTACTTGTGGGTTAGGACTCTGAAAAATTTCTGGTTCCTGTGACTACTATGAGGTAGTAAGTAATTAAATTTGATGGAAGAAAAAGTTATTAAGTATTATTACTATAACCATCGCATCCTCAAAGCTGAGACTTTGTTGTATAGTTTCCATATTTTGTTTTATAGTTTCCGTTTTTGTTGACATATATCTTGTTATATAAAAGTTTAAGGAAATGGTCGTGGACTTTGTGGATTTTTGTCTATAAGGTTCATAACAACACTGGCAGGGAATTGAAACTCGGCCTTACATACATACACTAAGGTACTTTAGAATGATGATGGCGACATCGGATGAAATCAAGAGGGCTGTCTCCTGCAGATGCAAATATGCGCAAACATGAAATTGTTTAGGAATGTAATTATACGCAGACATTAAAAATATCTCCTTCCATGCAGCTTTAAAACACGAGTACGCAAACATGAGAAGAGAATATTACTTGTGAGTTAGGATTCTGAAAAATTTCTGGTCCGCTAGGATGGAGTAATAAATGTTTTTTAAAATTATCATTACTTTAACTATCGCATCCATAACGATAGTATTGATAGCATATTTTTTTAGTTAAAACCTATAAATGATAAGACTTTAAGAAAAAATGGTGGTAACAACAACGAAATGACTGTGGATTTTGTGGATGTTGTGGATTTTTGTGGATTTTGTGGATTTTTGTTGATTTTTGTCTATAAGGGTCATAATAATGTTGGTAGAGAATTGAAACTCGACCTTACATACACTAACGTACTTTAGAATCCTACACCCGATGATGACATCCATCAGATGAAATCAAGATGGTGGTCTCCACTAAATAAGATGTCTGCCTCCGGCAGAAAACGATGGTATTTATATTTTTTATTTTGATAATAAATTTATTTTAAAGAATGTGGTGTAACGAAAAAATGTAACAGGGATGAGTGGGGTGATCGATGACGATGTCATTGTAACAGGGGAGTGGGGTGCTCGATGATGTAATCATAATGTAGAGGAGTGGGGTGCTATATAATTGTAAAATTAAATTATTAATATTTTATAAATTTTAAATTTTTTAAATTAAACCGGATAATAAATAAAGATTTACAAGATGGCGGACGAAACTCGAAATGTCGAAATGTTCTAGAAAACAAAATGGCCGCCGGGGTCAAAGGTCAAGGTCAAATCCAAGATGGTCGCAGGAAGTGACGTAATCCCCGAATATCTCTCCCTCCTCCGGTGCCCCCATATTAACCAAATACACCTACTTGTGGTGTTCAGAGATGAGTCAATATTTAATCTAATTTGGAAAGCAAATGCAATGAATGTATGCCTTATAACTAAATGTGTACATATTGAAGAAAAACTATGTTTGTTTACCTTTAATTTGATGTACGATTAGTTTTAATTAGTCTTAATTAAACTGTTATAAAACACCATTGAAACTGGGACATTATTCTATGGACATTCTGTATAGCAACTCCCTCACAATCGTATTGTAATAAGTTAATTTCACCGCTATGTACAACTGAGCTGCTGGGAGCGACATGTGTGAAGAATGCCCGGAACCCGAAAACATAAAAACATACAAGATGATTGACTTGATTTAAGCTCTTGGACATACGCCATTGCTATGCACATGCATGTCTGTAGAAGAAAACTACAAAAAACACAAATTAAGCAAAAAATTGCTGTTGTCAGGATATAAACACCACACAATACTCCACAACAGGAATATGGTCAACAAAACAAAGAAAAAACAAAGAAAATGGACTAACAGAACGAAAAAAAAAAACCACAAATGATGACAGCAAAAAAATACCGAAACCAAAACATTCAGCACAACAGTTGAAACGAGACAAAAACACAGCAAAACGAAAAGACGAACTGTTGTGATGAATTTTTTGGTTTCGGTATTTTTATGCTGTCATCATTTGTGGGAGTTTTTTTCGTTCTTTTAGTCCATTTTCTTTGTTTTTTCTTTGTTTTGTTGACCATATTCCTGTTGTGGAGTATTGTGTGGTGTTTATATCCTGACAACAGCAATTTTTTGCTTTATTTGTGTTTTTGTCATTTGTGTTTTTGACGTGACAACGTCTGATAAATCGATAAACGCCGGCTGCACGCACGAAAAAGAATGACTCATTGTCCCGTTACGCACATTTTCCCATTACGCTCATTGTCCCGTTACGCTTTGTCCCGTTACGCTCATTGTACTCTTGCGCCGCATCTCTCTCTCTTCCACTCGATTGGAACAACCATCGATTTGACTTTTTCGAGGCACATTAAACTTGAAACACTCCCATTCGTTTCCTACTTTTCCTATCATCGTCCTATCCTTAACAGAATAACACAGATTGGAAGAAGTTAAATAGCAAACATGTATAAAAGTTATATTTAAATAATCTTTTCGTTAAAGTAATAAACGTATTTGAATTAATGAGTGCAAATAAAAGTAAATTTATCAATTGAATTGTAGATTTCATTTCAATCCTTCTTTGTATCCATACAAAATAGTGATAATTCAATAAAAATAATTCAATTTTATTCATAAAATTATGCAATCATTTCATCAATGTTTCGTTATGACGTTTTCACGTTAAACTATCGTCCGTAAACCGACTTTATAGACAACCAATTTTTTGTAGTTTCTTCTACAGACATACATGTGCTTAGCAATGACGTATGTCCAAAAGCTTACATCAAGTCATGCACTCCCATTGCACAAATCTTTCAAAGATAATATAAGTAGGTATATAAAGTATGTCCTGGGACACCGGCTCACGGCTGGGGATTCGGGGATTCGAGGCGGCCATCTTGGATTACGCCACTTCCGGCGGCCATCTTGGATTACGTCACTTCCGGCCGCCATCTTGGATTGCGTCACTTCCGGCGGCCATCTTGGATTACGTCACTTCCGGCCGCCATCTTGGATTGCGTCACTTCCGGCGGCCATCTTGGATTACGTCACTTCCGGCGGCCATCTTGGATTTGACTTTAACCTTTGACCCCGACGACCATTTTGTTTTCTAGAACATTCCACCTTATTATGACTTCATGTCCGCCATCTTGAAAATCCTTATTTATTACCCGATTTTAATTTAAAAAATAAAAATTAATAATTTAATTTTAATTAAATGTTACAATTATCTAACACCACACTCCTATACATTACGTTTACATCATCGAGCGCCCCACTCTTCTACATTACGATTACATCATCGAACACCCCACTCATCCCTGTCGCAATTTTTCGTAACACCACTATCTTTAAAATAAATTTATTATAAAAACAATAATCTAAACCATTATCGTCTGCTGGAGGCAGCCATCCTGGATTCCGCCATATTGATTTCATCCGATGATGTCATCACCATCCTAAAGCACCTTAGTGTATGTAAGGCCGACTTTCTATCCCGTACCAATGTTGTTATGATCCTTATAGACCATAAAATCCTCAGTCATTTTGTTGTTGTGACAACCATTTATTCTTAAAGGCATAATCATTTACAGGTTTTAACTAACATATATGTTATTATTTCATTGCTGCGGATGCGATAGTTAAAGTTATTATAATTTTAAAAAATATAAATTTATTACTCCATCTTAGCGGACCAGAAATTTTTCAGAGTCCGTGTTTGCGTACTTGTGTTTAAAAGCTGCATGGAAGCAGATATTTTAATGTTTGCGTATATATCCACCCCCCCTCCCCCAACCACCCTTAAAATATTTAATGAAAGAAAAAACACACGTAGCTTTAATCGTTCACGGGAATATTATGCTACAAACAAAAATACCGATTCACATTTGTACCATATGATGGAGTTACAACACTCACCTCAGCCATTACCTACTGTCGCTACGAGCAAAGCCATTACCTACTGCCACTACGAGTTGCACTTCATATCAAATGAAAATAGTATTTTTTTTAGTCGTGGCAAGAAGTCGAAGTAAATAAAATATCAAAAAAATATTTAACACTATTTAATAAAAAAAACACACAATACTTCGCACCATCTTCCCCCCCTTGTTAACAGAATAGGTACCGTTCAGAAGGCGTTACCGACCCTCTTCACAACACCCCGCTCCGCAGTACTTTCCATACTAGCATCAAATACTTTGCCCACACAACTATACAAGCACCACACAGCTCCAAAGTCGATAATTGAGGAATAAGCGCCTAATATTCCCCTTCACAGCAGCAATATCCTCCACAGTCAGACTGGAGGTGTTCACAGGTACATCTGCGATGTCTTCCCTGGACTCTTCGTCTTCATCCATCGCAAGAGCTTCTTCCCGTCCGCTAGACTCCTAACAGCACGCATAGAACTCATCCTCAACAATCTTCTCATAGGTGGCCCGACACATCTTACTAGCTCTGTTGATAACTACGAATGATACATCCTAAGGCTGCAATTGTTCAACTGTCCCCACCCCTCTACCCTTTCTATTGCAGTCCTGTTCGTGCGTGCCAAGAACACACTTCACTGACGCACGGCCTTTGACGTCAGCAGACCTACCCCCTCCCCCTCACCCTGATCCATCCACGCCCCAAATAGCTGCGTCATTTAGACCTGTCGCCACGCGTCCCCAGCGTCCTAATACCATTTTAAGCACCTTCGACGAACATTCCGACCTCTGGTAACTAGTGAAAAGTTTCAAACAACACATGAATAAATACATTTTTTATTTATTTTAGACTTGCATTTATTGATATAAAAATTTACAACATTTCAAAACATTAAAATTTATATGGCATCAGTAGATTTTATCCAACTGATTTTCACATTTATCGAATCCTAGCCACTTCACAAACAAGGCATCATCTTTCTAATCTATCAATTTTTCTATTTAATAATCGCTTGGGTACTTGGTAGGCTGAATTTATTCCCCATAGAATCCGCCACGTATCACCGAACCTCGTAAATCTTCCAAGTAGTAACATCACGGAATATTTATGTCAACCATTTATAAATACATACAAAATATTCAATTTTAGCTCTAAGTTTTATCACACCTAGTTTATTTGCATCAAAATAAACAGTTTCCAGGAGTGAGTTATCTTTTACATTAACAGGCACCATGCCAGTTTTTCTGTATTTTCTGTAACTTATAAATTCACATGTAACTCCGTTTTGCTGCGAATTCCCTTCACATGACTTCCTTTAGAGCAGGAATAAATTAATCATCCACCCATCCTTTATCTCGGTGAACATAGTTGAATTATTTATTTCGAACAAGGCTAGAAGACTTCTTTGCTACAAAGCTACAAGCTACAAGGTTCCAATCGGCTACGAGTCTACAATACTACCAGGCTACAAGACCACGAGGCTACAAGGATACATCAAACACATAGAAAAAAATCTGGGTATAAAAATACCAACTCAGGAAATTTAAAGCCTACTGTAGAGCAGAAATATCCCTGAAATATGTATTTTATGCTTCCTACAAGACCAAGGGGTTTTGAACCATTACATATTCAGCCCTGGCTACAGGCTTGACAACACACATTCAATGAAACGGGCACACATTTGGATAAAACATTCAACTCAGTAGGATACGATATCTAGGATACATTAACTAAAATACTAAAGGAAACGATAGGATCCAGCTCAAGCCGGCTACAATGCCTCCAACCACATTTGGCTCCAAATGATTTTAGTTACAATGTAGCACGTACCCGACACAATTGACGGAAAGACGTTATTATGACTCTCCATTTTGTTAGTCATTTATTACGAATTTTACATCTTTAAGTTAGAAGTTGTACTACGAGAACCCAACCTCAGCTAAATAAAACAAACTTTTTTATCCAATTTTGTTTTTCACTTTTATACACATGCAGACAATACAAGTTATTATTGTATGTAGCATGCATTTCTTATTTCACGAAGTATAGACCATATTTGTTTGGTATTGGGTAAATTTTCTTCATTTTTGCGAGGCAAGTAGAAGTCTTAACCTATCTACCAATAGGTTAGAATATTTCCATGTGGCATAATAAATATCTTCGGCTTCTAACATCTTACGTAAATTTTCATTACTAATACTTTTAAGACCTCTAAAGTTCCGTTTTTAATACCAGCCTCAAAGCCATTAAAATTGTAATCACCCCACTGACCATCATAAGCCTAATCTGAATAATTTAGTTTAATAAGTCGTTTCCATAATTTTGGTCTCAACACTTTATCACAGTATTCGATCTTGTGAGCTTCAAGTTCTTAATCATAGACTTAGTTCTTGTAAGCTTCAGGTGAATCATAGCAGTCTTCGACATTTTCAGCTTTAGGCTGTTCTAAAGTGCTCTCAATTTCATGGAGGCGACTAGAACTTGGTGTAAAAATTTTTTCAACTACCCATGAAAATGCTACTTTCTTCGTTAACTTTTAAATCCAAATAATTAACAAGACCTGGGATAGTACTATTAGAATCATCATCTTCACATTTCTCGTGATCATTATAGTCGTCTAATATTTTGCTACCATTTCACTCCCTTGCTTTTATAGACACACAATTCTTAACATTAACCAGCCTTGTTTAACCAGACCTCAAGGGGGGAAGAGAATCATGTTACAAACGAGTGTTTCTCGGCTGTACTTAGCCTATTTAACGAATGAGTAATGGATATTTTTATTCAAGTACCACCTGATTAAAATGCGGAAATTTCTTATTTGGTGTCAGGAATTGACAATACAAACGGATATCTCTCAATATATTCCAAGACCAATACAAAAAATAAAACTCAATAAAAGATATATGACTCAAGAAAATCTGGAAACACATTCCATTAAATTAATTTATTAACTCAGAATAATTCCTCTAAAAGAATACAGATGTGTTTATTACTAATGTGAACACACATTTAAACACTAATACTCTTATTTCAAACACAATTCATCATATTTCAAACACATCTCAGCATATTTCAAACAATTATCCACACAATTCACAAAAACTGCATATTTAAAGACCAAGAACAGAAGTTTGAAAGATGTTCTTTTCTCTTCTAGAGCGACTCGTGATGTTACAATCATCTGGTTTTCGTCGATGCTATAGATGTTTATGCAGGCACGAGGATTCTGTTTCTCTAACAGAGGTATCTGGCGAAGTGGATTGGGAAACTCGTTGTTAGTGAAGTTGAACTTCCCCTCCAAGTCATTGTAGCACTGATTAACATGCTCAGATGCTCACCCGCATTTAACTTGACCAGAATTGCACACTTAAAACATATGTGCTCATCTAAGTATTTACAGATTGACCACCGCATATTTTTCTTTGATACAGGTAGGTATTTCGATGTAGGAGCTAGCTCGAAGTGGATCAAGCTTGTTAATGTGTAGTTGTAGTCGCCAGACAAAGACCATCCGGACCCCTTTCATAATTAGTATTCTTCCTCTTTTACATATCTTAAAGATGTATTCAGTAATGACATCCTACACTTCACGAACTGCAAAGAGTGGAACATTCGTGGTTATGAAGGGCCTCTTGTCTTCACACGTACCCATTAGCTTTTCACAATTGCACTCAAGCACGATGTAATACTTGAGTGGACCATCCTCTTCAATTTCCTCTAGAAGTTGGCTTATTAGTTTAACCTTGATAAAGTCCAAGTATGTACATGTGTCCTTGACAGAACTGGTATTATTTTCTACCACACAAGTCTTCAAGTTATCCCAGATTCCCACTTCTGCAATGATGAAGTAGTGGATGTTGACCAAAACCCGCCTCTGTCACCAGCAATGTTCGGCTGGTGCTTGGCTTAGGTATGACTACAGGCTTAAGCGCGGCCATTCTCTGCTTCTTAGTTAATAGTGGATCAGGACACTTGCACGCTTTGGTATGTGCTTTCAACTTACCAGCCCTGGCGAACACTTTAGCATAGTTCCCACACGAATACATTTTATGGCTAGGGTTGAGACCACAAGCCGTCTTCTCATGATGTGTGACATGGCTGGAGTTTTCGAAGGTTTTGAAGCAGAAGCTACACCAGGTGACTGAAGTCGTGAGGGCAGCACCAGTACATGTTGTAAGATATTACCGCAATTTATCACTGCGAGCAACCATCTTTCCACACAGATGACACTGCTTGAGGTCATGCTGCTGGTTGCCAGCACACTGACATTCATAACGGTAGCAGTTATTAGCTGCCATATAGGTAGCAGGGCAGAAACGTCATTTCTGCATGGTTGATGTCATCACAACAATCGGTAGTCTGTGCTCAATGCACGGAACACACGAAGGAAGCCCGACGTACGGAGAACTATAACAGAAGTCTTAAGAAAACAATGTAGCTACCCATTACATGAAAATGTTTGCATACATAACTTCAAACCTACAAAATACAGCTTTAACAAACCAATCCTTAAGTTAGCACTACCTTACCCCGAAAAAAATCTAAAAAATCACTAAAATGTTAAAGTACTGTAACTGACAAGTTACACAGAAGTATTAAAAAAATATTCAAAGTCCTGGTAACTGGTAACTTTTACAAATTTTTAAGTACATAGAAGCATTTAGCTCAAAAATATTCAAAGACCACACAACAAATGTTTAAGTACAGAGAAGCATTTAGATGAAAATATTCAAAGCCCTATATAGTTACATTTTCAAACAAAATATTAAGTACACAGAAGCATTTAGCTCAAAAATATTCAAAGTCCACACAACTCCCTCTCCACACAAATGTTTAAGTACAGAGAAGCATTAAACTGAAAAATATTCAAAAGTCCGCACAGCTACATTTTCAAACAATAGTTTTAAGTACACAGAAGAAGCTAGCAGAAAAAAATGTTCAAAGTTCTGATAGCTAACAAAATTACTTAAAAGATCATATAGATAGCTATCTAAAAAAGGGAAAAAATGAATACACAGCCTCAAATCCACTCATTTACACGAAATCCAAAAAATTAACCCACAAACTACAACTAATCATACTAACCAACCAAACATAAAAATTGTTACAATTTTAGCACAAAACGTAGCTCATGTGCAGGTTTTCATAACTTCTGAGTTTCGGTAGGTATGTGATGTGTGCAGGGGTATGGGGTAAAAACATGTAGCAACCATGCAACAAGTATGATTAACCTCTATAGCTTTGACCAAGTACAACCACTTTTGGCTTTGCCAATTAGAGATGGGGTCGCGAGGTACTTTCACAATCATGACTCATCTCTCAAAAATGTCTGAGAGCCTGAGCTATCCACAACAGTCTCAAGCAATTCACGGCATCGTGGACCCCATGAGTCCATCAGCACACAACCATTATCTACACACACAGTTAAACTTCTGCATGTCAATACTTGACATGGTAAATGTTATAGTTGTGAAAGGAAATAGTTAGAAAAATTGAAATCCAATACTTTTTTGGATTCAGAACATACACATACATGTGTGAAACTAAGCATGGGACTTGAGCGAAAATACTAGTTGCTCACGAAACATTTTGTGTAAATAACTTCATACCTACAAACCCACTTTAAATCCATAATTCATAGTGATAAATTATCAAACCAACCCACAACACCATCAAATTATTCCGCACATTAGCATGTTGCAGCTACCCCCGCCACCCTTTGAATTCAATCTAACATAAAAATCACTCAAATACCACCAATGTAAAAATTACAAGTCGAAAAATTATGCATGAGTTCAAGTATGGAGGTGATCTCATCCATATCAGTATAGGCTCCTACACAAAAAGAAACAATTAAATGTATCACCCCGGCCACCAAAGCATTTAGACCATCCCAAGACACATATAATATCTCTTATGCTGCCATTATTCTGAAAATCACAAGATTCTTTGTTTTTAACACCAGCTACATAGTCATTATCCTCATCATCTTCTCTGATATCATCGACACAGCCATCATCATGATCAACATACTCATCCAGATTACTGTCATATTTCGTAATCTTAGGCGTCGAAGCTTCTTCTTTGTATTGAAACATTCTTTATAAGTGTCCATCAATTCTCCAAGTTCGAAGGCTCCGGAGAAATGGGCTGAAACATATTCTCACCAGTGGCGTAGCCAGGATTTGCATATGGGGGGTGTTAAGAAGCATGGCCCCCCACCCCCGTATTAAAGCGGGGGGTCCGGGGGTCCTCCCCCGGGAAAATTTGGATTTTAAGGTGTAAAATAGTGCTATTTTAGCAGTTTTCGGTACTTAAATTTAAATATTGTAATGGTAAAAATTTTATTAATTTTAATATGAAATTTGTTTGAGTGATGAATAAGAAATTAATTAAAGATTTGGTGCTAAGGGGGGGGTTCGAACCCCTAAAACCCCCCCCTGGCTACGCCCCTGATTCTCACTATTCACAATAATGATACTTCCACCATCTTCGGTCTTCCTTAAACCTTCAACATCCTTAATTTCAAGTTCTTTGTCGAGATCAGAAGAGCTACGAACATTCATCCCAAGGAATAACATTCATCAGTGAGCATAACTTTACAAGTCTTACAATGTATTTTTAAGCTCTCTCTTAGAACAAAATACCTGTCACACCGATCAAAACTTAACATTTTATATAGTTGGTTTTTGACATCATTCCTTCTCAATGTAAAACCCCTGTCACAATAACAACACCAGTGACCTTTCCATGACGTTAATAGCACCGATCCAGAATCCATATTAGTTTCTACGACAAATGTCAGAAGCAACCTGAAAGTTAAACGCAAACACTAAACTTAAATAGAACATTAAATTAAACTATCAGCGAGAGTTAATTCCGAATTTTAAATAATACATGGTTAAGTAGTTTCGCTTCTCACCAACATATTTTGCAACATGCCGATTTAAAGTAATTAATTATTTATTTCTAATGAAGTAAACCTTATACAAAGTACACAATATTAGTTAAGTAAACATAAATGTTACCCACATATGACTACAAATGTAGTCAATTCGGCAGCAAATGTAACCAATTTTCTCCATCTGTCTACAAATGCAACCCTGCAGCCTATGTATTCCGATCTTCACCCCACTTCGTTTCAGAGTATGATGGGTACATTCATACTGTTTATAAAGCTATGTTATTATGTAGCATGCAGGATGTATACTTGGTGTTCGCAAGAGAAGTAAGGATTTGATAGGTCTCAAGGGAAAGAAAATCAAATTTGTGTTGTCCTCGTAACAAGCTACATTTTGCTTATATGTAACAAAATAGTGAATTTTAATCAAGTGTCATCGTTATTTTCATTTGTTTAAACTAACTGAAATTCTCAGCACATAACCAGTCACATGTAGAAATAATCTGACAATGGTGGATTATTACCACAGAATTCACTGAAAAATGCTATGTGAGAATCAATTTTATTTCTAAATAAGGTCACATTCGCCAGTTCTAAGAGTGAACATTATGGAGGATGTATACTTGGTGTTCGCAAGAGAAGTAAGGATTCGATAGGTATCAAGAGAAAATCATCAAATTATTGTCAGGAAAAAAAGCATAAGCTCACGAAAAAAAAAAATTCTGACACAGTAAAGTTGAAGCAAACTTAGAAATCCATCGAAATTTCACGTGAAAAAATAGGAGCACTCAGAGAAAACCATCAGGGAGACGATGTCGTTTATAAACATCATATATTATCAATTTTTTTTTAAAAGTTCAAATTTAATCCTGCTTAAGCAAAGAGTTCACAAGCTGACTTGTGCTAGAACTCTCATGTTGCTTAAACAAAGAGTTCACAAGATGACTTGTGCCAGAACTCTCATGTTGCTTAAGCAAAGAGTTCACAAGTTGACTTGTGCTAGAACTCTCATGTTGCTTAAACAAAGAGTTCACAAGATGACTTGTGCCAGAACTCTCATGTTGCTTAAGCAAAGAGTTCACAAGTTGACTTGTGCTAGAACTCTCATGTTGCTTAAGCAGGATTAAATTTGAACTTTTTAAAAAAAATTGATAATATATGTTGTTTATAAACGACATCGTCTCCCTGATGGTTTTCTCTGAGTGCTCCTATTTTTTCACGTGAAATTTCGATGGATTTCTAAGTTTGCTTCAACTTTACTGTGTCAGAATTTTTTTTTTTCGTGAGCTTATGCTTTTTTTCCTGACAATAATTTGATGATTTTCTCTTGATACCTATCGAATCCTTACTTCTCTTGCGAACACCAAGTATACATCCTCCATAATGTTCACTCTTAGAACTGGCGAATGTGACCTTATTTAGAAATAAAATTGATTCTCACATAGCATTTTTCAGTGAATTCTGTGGTAATAATCCACCATTGTCAGATTATTTCTACATGTGACTGGTTATGTGCTGAGAATTTCAGTTAGTTTAAACAAATGAAAATAACGATGACACTTGATTAAAATTCACTATTTTGTTACATATAAGCAAAATGTAGCTTGTTACGAGGACAACACAAATTTGATTTTCTTTCCCTTGAGACCTATCAAATCCTTACTTCTCTTGCGAACACCAAGTATACATCCTGCATGCTACATAATAACATAGCTTTATAAACAGTATGAATGTACCCATCATACTCTGAAACGAAGTGGGGTGAAGATCGGAATACATAGGCTGCAGGGTTGCATTTGTAGACAGATGGAGAAAATTGGTTACATTTGCTGCCGAATTGACTACATTTGTAGTCATATGTGGGTAACATTTATGTTTACTTAACTAATATTGTGTACTTTGTATAAGGTTTACTTCATTAGAAATAAATAATTAATTACTTTAAATCGGCATGTTGCAAAATATGTTGGTGAGAAGCGAAACTACTTAACCATGTATTATTTAAAATTCGGAATTAACTCTCGCTGATAGTTTAATTTAATGTTCTATTTAAGTTTAGTGTTTGCGTTTAACTTTCAGGTTGCTTCTGACATTTGTCGTAGAAACTAATATGGATTCTGGATCGGTGCTATTAACGTCATGGAAAGGTCACTGGTGTTGTTATTGTGACAGGGGTTTTACATTGAGAAGGAATGATGTCAAAAACCAACTATATAAAATGTTAAGTTTTGATCGGTGTGACAGGTATTTTGTTCTAAGAGAGAGCTTAAAAATACATTGTAAGACTTGTAAAGTTATGCTCACTGATGAATGTTATTCCTTGGGATGAATGTTCGTAGCTCTTCTGATCTCGACAAAGAACTTGAAATTAAGGATGTTGAAGGTTTAAGGAAGACCGAAGATGGTGGAAGTATCATTATTGTGAATAGTGAGAATCAGGGGCGTAGCCAGGGGGGGGTTTTAGGGGTTCGAACCCCCCCCTTAGCACCAAATCTTTAATTAATTTCTTATTCATCACTCAAACAAATTTCATATTAAAATTAATAAAATTTTTACCATTACAATATTTAAATTTAAGTACCGAAAACTGCTAAAATAGCACTATTTTACACCTTAAAATCCAAATTTTCCCGGGGGAGGACCCCCGGACCCCCCGCTTTAATACGGGGGTGGGGGGCCATGCTTCTTAACACCCCCCATATGCAAATCCTGGCTACGCCACTGGTGAGAATATGTTTCAGCCCATTTCTCCGGAGCCTTCGAACTTGGAGAATTGATGGACACTTATAAAGAATGTTTCAATACAAAGAAGAAGCTTCGACGCCTAAGATTACGAAATATGACAGTAATCTGGATGAGTATGTTGATCATGATGATGGCTGTGTCGATGATATCAGAGAAGATGATGAGGATAATGACTATGTAGCTGGTGTTAAAAACAAAGAATCTTGTGATTTTCAGAATAATGGCAGCATAAGAGATATTATATGTGTCTTGGGATGGTCTAAATGCTTTGGTGGCCGGGGTGATACATTTAATTGTTTCTTTTTGTGTAGGAGCCTATACTGATATGGATGAGATCACCTCCATACTTGAACTCATGCATAATTTTTCGACTTGTAATTTTTACATTGGTGGTATTTGAGTGATTTTTATGTTAGATTGAATTCAAAGGGTGGCGGGGGTAGCTGCAACATGCTAATGTGCGGAATAATTTGATGGTGTTGTGGGTTGGTTTGATAATTTATCACTATGAATTATGGATTTAAAGTGGGTTTGTAGGTATGAAGTTATTTACACAAAATGTTTCGTGAGCAACTAGTATTTTCGCTCAAGTCCCATGCTTAGTTTCACACATGTATGTGTATGTTCTGAATCCAAAAAAGTATTGGATTTCAATTTTTCTAACTATTTCCTTTCACAACTATAACATTTACCATGTCAAGTATTGACATGCAGAAGTTTAACTGTGTGTGTAGATAATGGTTGTGTGCTGATGGACTCATGGGGTCCACGATGCCGTGAATTGCTTGAGACTGTTGTGGATAGCTCAGGCTCTCAGACATTTTTGAGAGATGAGTCATGATTGTGAAAGTACCTCGCGACCCCATCTCTAATTGGCAAAGCCAAAAGTGGTTGTACTTGGTCAAAGCTATAGAGGTTAATCATACTTGTTGCATGGTTGCTACATGTTTTTACCCCATACCCCTGCACACATCACATACCTACCGAAACTCAGAAGTTATGAAAACCTGCACATGAGCTACGTTTTGTGCTAAAATTGTAACAATTTTTATGTTTGGTTGGTTAGTATGATTAGTTGTAGTTTGTGGGTTAATTTTTTGGATTTCGTGTAAATGAGTGGATTTGAGGCTGTGTATTCATTTTTTCCCTTTTTTAGATAGCTATCTATATGATCTTTTAAGTAATTTTGTTAGCTATCAGAACTTTGAACATTTTTTTCTGCTAGCTTCTTCTGTGTACTTAAAACTATTGTTTGAAAATGTAGCTGTGCGGACTTTTGAATATTTTTCAGTTTAATGCTTCTCTGTACTTAAACATTTGTGTGGAGAGGGAGTTGTGTGGACTTTGAATATTTTTGAGCTAAATGCTTCTGTGTACTTAATATTTTGTTTGAAAATGTAACTATATAGGGCTTTGAATATTTTCATCTAAATGCTTCTCTGTACTTAAACATTTGTTGTGTGGTCTTTGAATATTTTTGAGCTAAATGCTTCTATGTACTTAAAAATTTGTAAAAGTTACCAGTTACCAGGACTTTGAATATTTTTTTAATACTTCTGTGTAACTTGTCAGTTACAGTACTTTAACATTTTAGTGATTTTTTAGATTTTTTTCGGGGTAAGGTAGTGCTAACTTAAGGATTGGTTTGTTAAAGCTGTATTTTGTAGGTTTGAAGTTATGTATGCAAACATTTTCATGTAATGGGTAGCTACATTGTTTTCTTAAGACTTCTGTTATAGTTCTCCGTACGTCGGGCTTCCTTCGTGTGTTCCGTGCATTGAGCACAGACTACCGATTGTTGTGATGACATCAACCATGCAGAAATGACGTTTCTGCCCTGCTACCTATATGGCAGCTAATAACTGCTACCGTTATGAATGTCAGTGTGCTGGCAACCAGCAGCATGACCTCAAGCAGTGTCATCTGTGTGGAAAGATGGTTGCTCGCAGTGATAAATTGCGGTAATATCTTACAACATGTACTGGTGCTGCCCTCACGACTTCAGTCACCTGGTGTAGCTTCTGCTTCAAAACCTTCGAAAACTCCAGCCATGTCACACATCATGAGAAGACGGCTTGTGGTCTCAACCCTAGCCATAAAATGTATTCGTGTGGGAACTATGCTAAAGTGTTCGCCAGGGCTGGTAAGTTGAAAGCACATACCAAAGCGTGCAAGTGTCCTGATCCACTATTAACTAAGAAGCAGAGAATGGCCGCGCTTAAGCCTGTAGTCATACCTAAGCCAAGCACCAGCCGAACATTGCTGGTGACAGAGGCGGGTTTTGGTCAACATCCACTACTTCATCATTGCAGAAGTGGGAATCTGGGATAACTTGAAGACTTGTGTGGTAGAAAATAATACCAGTTCTGTCAAGGACACATGTACATACTTGGACTTTATCAAGGTTAAACTAATAAGCCAACTTCTAGAGGAAATTGAAGAGGATGGTCCACTCAAGTATTACATCGTGCTTGAGTGCAATTGTGAAAAGCTAATGGGTACGTGTGAAGACAAGAGGCCCTTCATAACCACGAATGTTCCACTCTTTGCAGTTCGTGAAGTGTAGGATGTCATTACTGAATACATCTTTAAGATATGTAAAAGAGGAAGAATACTAATTATGAAAGGGGTCCGGATGGTCTTTGTCTGGCGACTACAACTACACATTAACAAGCTTGATCCACTTCGAGCTAGCTCCTACATCGAAATACCTACCTGTATCAAAGAAAAATATGCGGTGGTCAATCTGTAAATACTTAGATGAGCACATATGTTTTAAGTGTGCAATTCTGGTCAAGTTAAATGCGGGTGAGCATCTGAGCATGTTAATCAGTGCTACAATGACTTGGAGGGGAAGTTCAACTTCACTAACAACGAGTTTCCCAATCCACTTCGCCAGATACCTCTGTTAGAGAAACAGAATCCTCGTGCCTGCATAAACATCTATAGCATCGACGAAAACCAGATGATTGTAACATCACGAGTCGCTCTAGAAGAGAAAAGAACATCTTTCAAACTTCTGTTCTTGGTCTTTAAATATGCAGTTTTTGTGAATTGTGTGGATAATTGTTTGAAATATGCTGAGATGTGTTTGAAATATGATGAATTGTGTTTGAAATAAGAGTATTAGTGTTTAAATGTGTGTTCACATTAGTAATAAACACATCTGTATTCTTTTAGAGGAATTATTCTGAGTTAATAAATTAATTTAATGGAATGTGTTTCCAGATTTTCTTGAGTCATATATCTTTTATTGAGTTTTATTTTTTGTATTGGTCTTGGAATATATTGAGAGATATCCGTTTGTATTGTCAATTCCTGACACCAAATAAGAAATTTCCGCATTTTAATCAGGTGGTACTTGAATAAAAATATCCATTACTCATTCGTTAAATAGGCTAAGTACAGCCGAGAAACACTCGTTTGTAACATGATTCTCTTCCCCCCTTGAGGTCTGGTTAAACAAGGCTGGTTAATGTTAAGAATTGTGTGTCTATAAAAGCAAGGGAGTGAAATGGTAGCAAAATATTAGACGACTATAATGATCACGAGAAATGTGAAGATGATGATTCTAATAGTACTATCCCAGGTCTTGTTAATTATTTGGATTTAAAAGTTAACGAAGAAAGTAGCATTTTCATGGGTAGTTGAAAAATTTTTACACCAAGTTCTAGTCGCCTCCATGAAATTGAGAGCACTTTAGAACAGCCTAAAGCTGAAAATGTCGAAGACTGCTATGATTCACCTGAAGCTTACAAGAACTAAGTCTATGATTAAGAACTTGAAGCTCACAAGATCGAATACTGTGATAAAGTGTTGAGACCAAAATTATGGAAACGACTTATTAAACTAAATTATTCAGATTAGGCTTATGATGGTCAGTGGGGTGATTACAATTTTAATGGCTTTGAGGCTGGTATTAAAAACGGAACTTTAGAGGTCTTAAAAGTATTAGTAATGAAAATTTACGTAAGATGTTAGAAGCCGAAGATATTTATTATGCCACATGGAAATATTCTAACCTATTGGTAGATAGGTTAAGACTTCTACTTGCCTCGCAAAAATGAAGAAAATTTACCCAATACCAAACAAATATGGTCTATACTTCGTGAAATAAGAAATGCATGCTACATACAATAATAACTTGTTTTGTCTGCATGTGTATAAAAGTGAAAAACAAAATTGGATAAAAAAGTTTGTTTTATTTAGCTGAGGTTGGGTTCTCGTAGTACAACTTCTAACTTAAAGATGTAAAATTCGTAATAAATGACTAACAAAATGGAGAGTCATAATAACGTCTTTCCGTCAATTGTGTCGGGTACGTGCTACATTGTAACTAAAATCATTTGGAGCCAAATGTGGTTGGAGGCATTGTAGCCGGCTTGAGCTGGATCCTATCGTTTCCTTTAGTATTTTAGTTAATGTATCCTAGATATCGTATCCTACTGAGTTGAATGTTTTATCCAAATGTGTGCCCGTTTCATTGAATGTGTGTTGTCAAGCCTGTAGCCAGGGCTGAATATGTAATGGTTCAAAACCCCTTGGTCTTGTAGGAAGCATAAAATACATATTTCAGGGATATTTCTGCTCTACAGTAGGCTTTAAATTTCCTGAGTTGGTATTTTTATACCCAGATTTTTTTCTATGTGTTTGATGTATCCTTGTAGCCTCGTGGTCTTGTAGCCTGGTAGTATTGTAGACTCGTAGCCGATTGGAACCTTGTAGCTTGTAGCTTTGTAGCAAAGAAGTCTTCTAGCCTTGTTCGAAATAAATAATTCAACTATGTTCACCGAGATAAAGGATGGGTGGATGATTAATTTATTCCTGCTCTAAAGGAAGTCATGTGAAGGGAATTCGCAGCAAAACGGAGTTACATGTGAATTTATAAGTTACAGAAAATACAGAAAAACTGGCATGGTGCCTGTTAATGTAAAAGATAACTCACTCCTGGAAACTGTTTATTTTGATGCAAATAAACTAGGTGTGATAAAACTTAGAGCTAAAATTGAATATTTTGTATGTATTTATAAATGGTTGACATAAATATTCCGTGATGTTACTACTTGGAAGATTTACGAGGTTCGGTGATACGTGGCGGATTCTATGGGGAATAAATTCAGCCTACCAAGTACCCAAGCGATTATTAAATAGAAAAATTGATAGATTAGAAAGATGATGCCTTGTTTGTGAAGTGGCTAGGATTCGATAAATGTGAAAATCAGTTGGATAAAATCTACTGATGCCATATAAATTTTAATGTTTTGAAATGTTGTAAATTTTTATATCAATAAATGCAAGTCTAAAATAAATAAAAAATGTATTTATTCATGTGTTGTTTGAAACTTTTCACTAGTTACCAGAGGTCGGAATGTTCGTCGAAGGTGCTTAAAATGGTATTAGGACGCTGGGGACGCGTGGCGACAGGTCTAAATGACGCAGCTATTTGGGGCGTGGATGGATCAGGGTGAGGGGGAGGGGGTAGGTCTGCTGACGTCAAAGGCCGTGCGTCAGTGAAGTGTGTTCTTGGCACGCACGAACAGGACTGCAATAGAAAGGGTAGAGGGGTGGGGACAGTTGAACAATTGCAGCCTTAGGATGTATCATTCGTAGTTATCAACAGAGCTAGTAAGATGTGTCGGGCCACCTATGAGAAGATTGTTGAGGATGAGTTCTATGCGTGCTGTCAGGAGTCTAGCGGACGGGAAGAAGCTCTTGCGATGGATGAAGACGAAGAGTCCAGGGAAGACATCGCAGATGTACCTGTGAACACCTCCAGTCTGACTGTGGAGGATATTGCTGCTGTGAAGGGGAATATTAGGCGCTTATTCCTCAATTATCGACTTTGGAGCTGTGTGGTGCTTGTATAGTTGTGTGGGCAAAGTATTTGATGCTAGTATGGAAAGTACTGCGGAGCGGGGTGTTGTGAAGAGGGTCGGTAACGCCTTCTGAACGGTACCTATTCTGTTAACAAGGGGGGGAAGATGGTGCGAAGTATTGTGTGTTTTTTTTATTAAATAGTGTTAAATATTTTTTTGATATTTTATTTACTTCGACTTCTTGCCACGACTAAAAAAAATACTATTTTCATTTGATATGAAGTGCAACTCGTAGTGGCAGTAGGTAATGGCTTTGCTCGTAGCGACAGTAGGTAATGGCTGAGGTGAGTGTTGTAACTCCATCATATGGTACAAATGTGAATCGGTATTTTTGTTTGTAGCATAATATTCCCGTGAACGATTAAAGCTACGTGTGTTTTTTCTTTCATTAAATATTTTAAGGGTGGTTGGGGGAGGGGGGGTGGATATATACGCAAACATTAAAATATCTGCTTCCATGCAGCTTTTAAACACAAGTACGCAAACACGGACTCTGAAAAATTTCTGGTCCGCTAAGATGGAGTAATAAATTTATATTTTTTAAAATTATAATAACTTTAACTATCGCATCCGCAGCAATGAAATAATAACATATATGTTAGTTAAAACCTGTAAATGATTATGCCTTTAAGAATAAATGGTTGTCACAACAACAAAATGACTGAGGATTTTATGGTCTATAAGGATCATAACAACATTGGTACGGGATAGAAAGTCGGCCTTACATACACTAAGGTGCTTTAGGATGGTGATGACATCATCGGATGAAATCAATATGGCGGAATCCAGGATGGCTGCCTCCAGCAGACGATAATGGTTTAGATTATTGTTTTTATAATAAATTTATTTTAAAGATAGTGGTGTTACGAAAAATTGCGACAGGGATGAGTGGGGTGTTCGATGATGTAATCGTAATGTAGAAGAGTGGGGCGCTCGATGATGTAAACGTAATGTATAGGAGTGTGGTGTTAGATAATTGTAACATTTAATTAAAATTAAATTATTAATTTTTATTTTTTAAATTAAAATCGGGTAATAAATAAGGATTTTCAAGATGGCGGACATGAAGGCATAATAAGGTGGAATGTTCTAGAAAACAAAATGGTCGTCGGGGTCAAAGGTTAAAGTCAAATCCAAGATGGCCGCCGGAAGTGACGTAATCCAAGATGGCCGCCGGAAGTGACGCAATCCAAGATGGCGGCCGGAAGTGACGTAATACAAGATGGCCGCCGGAAGTGACGCAATCCAAGATGGCGGCCGGAAGTGACGTAATCCAAGATGGCCGCCGGAAGTGGCGTAATCCAAGATGGCCGCCTCGAATCCCCGAATCCCCAGCCGTGAGCCGGTGTCCCAGGACATACTTTATATACCTACTAATATACAAGACGATTGTGAGAAAATAGTTACGGTACATAGGTATATCACCATTTATTAAACATAGATTTGATACTTGACCCTTACTGCACATTTCGTATGCAAACATTGCCTACCTAGAATAATTTGAAAAACAAATATCCTTCCATAGAAAAAGTTGAACAAATCACTTCAAAAACCTCCAAAATGCCTCCCGATCCATTTCGGCACAGCCTACAGGCGTAGGTGGATTACGAAGTACCTATTTATTCTGGAAATATTTTGAAAACTTCTATAAACTGCTGTAACATTTTGATAATTTAATGTAACCTACATTAATTCCTATATGTTCGCCAATATAAAAAAAAAAGATCGATATATGTATCATTTCTCATATTACATGCAACGAAAATATTTTGAATATTTTTTACTTAATATGTACATCTAGCATTTAATGACTTAACACATTTTATATTATACCTACTAAGGTACCTAGTTATGAAATTAATTTTGAACTTCAAACACTATTTTTCATCCCTTGTACTAATACGTGGTCGTATAATTTTTTTTTACAAAGGTTTGAAACTTTGAAATCACATAAATATGGTTATTAATAAATTGAAACAAATTTGATACTACGAATTTTATTTAAATTTCAACTCAGGTTTTTATTGTAATAGTTCGTTTCTTCAAAAATTGTTTAGCCAAAGGTTTTAAATAACATTTATGTACATATTTTACAATAAATTATAATGTATTTGATAGTAGGTATATCTTGACGCCGTCCCCACTGCCTGTTCTGAAATTAAGTTAATTGAAATGAATTAAAGGAATTTTGATCTCAAGGGCGGGGTTCCTGCCTCATGGCTGCAGGCAGGGATGCGTCGGCAAAGGGCCCCCCGGGCTGTTATGGCCTCCCAGGACGCCGTATTAGAGAAAACACACACGTACGTTTAACAGATTTATTACGGCGCACACGTTACACTTCTCCACGTTACATATGGCACTCTCACGCGACTGGCTGTATCATTGTCGACCTCCAATCTGCTTACACCACCCTCAACTGGCGGTACTCTTTACGGTCGCTCGATAGCCCGGCGGCTAGTACTTTAAGAGAGGTAGGTTACCCGGCGAGTTATGGAGACGAAGGCTCGGGTGAGCGGCAAGTCCGGTCCTGCACACGTGGTTGCTTGTGCGGCACGTAACACGGGGATATACTAATGGCTGGATATACGAGTAAAATTAACAAAGAAACATTACACTAGAGTCACTAAGGGCTAGTCCCGAGTTCGGGGTGAAGTCCAATTGTCCCACTCAGGTGGTCACACAAAGGCGGCTAGTCCGTGTGGTGGCGAGGGCCACGTTAAGCTGGGGTCGGGCGCGGCGGAATCCGGCAGGATATCTCGTCCGCGACTGTTGCACGTCCCAGGGCCCTGATGCTCGAAATCGTTCGACTTCATAGACCATTCGAGTCGAGTAGAGTGATGAACTCGCATATGACTTGGTGTGTTCGACATTTGCTATGCTCGAGGTGCTACTTGTCGCATGCGACTTACACAAAAGTCTTCGAGACGGAGAAGTCGAGTGGATTGTGGGAATTCGGAGAGAACTGTGAATTTGTCAGGATGGCTACTCTGCTCGTGTTCCAACTGGCCAATCAACGATCGCCGTTTCGTTTGTTGTCGTGTTCGGTAGGAAGAAGACAAACTCTTTATCAAAACATTTTTTTTATTTTGCCGTGTGTTCGTGAATGCCTAATTAATTAAAATTGAATCGCTTATTTATGAAAAGGCATAAGTCAATTCACTAAAAGTTGTGGGAATATGCAAAAAACTATATCATATCTGTTATAAGTTTCATACATCAAAATTAATATTTTTTTACTACTCTGTACCTAAATGTCACTACATTGACAAGTGCATGCTTTGCAAGTGTTTCATTACCTGCGAGAAAAAAATTGTTAAATATCACAGACTTAGGCCCTTTTATAACTTAACCTTGCAAGTCAACAAAACTTATGTAATAAAATATTCCAATCGAAATACAATGATGTAATTCAACCTAGATATAGTTCAGTAAACGTGTACACCATATTATTGAACACTTTACGCCATTTTCACTGACCTTATAATGCATAACATCACAGGCATACCCTCTTTAAACAACACCACAAAAGTTATGTACTAAAGCATCATTTCACTTTAAACAACAGTGATGTAAGACTACACATTGTTTTGAAAACATGTACAAAAGGTGTTAATATAACTTCACACTTTGTATGTTATTATGTAACAATGCCTGTTACAATGGCATGGTAGCTCAGTCTGTTTGCTTGGTAGGCCACTGGATAATCTCATCGTAGAAGTCTCTGTGTTCACCTGGAACATAACGGAGAACCTTCTTTAAGTCAATAATCTTCTTTGCATTAATTGGCACATTTTTCGCAGGATACGCCTTTTGAACAGGAATAGTAGGATTCAAACTTTTGTCGGATGATTGACGAAGCACAAAAGTATGTGACACAAGGCCGCCAATGAATTCGGAAGCAACTACAGTACCTTTATGGCGACTGTTGTACTGGAACTCTACAAACCTTGATACAGCAAAGTCTTGCTTCTGGCTTCGCGGAACTGCTTTACTCTGGCTTTCCAATGATAAGCATGTCTTTTTGTAATGGCTGGGCCACCAATTCTTGAAGTCCAACACGTCATCAGATGTTACCATGTTGACTGTGAATTTTCCAGGAACTCCTGCAGATGTAATAAGTTGGCAGACCTCCATGGGTACATAGTATCTATCAGTCTTTTTAAGAACACGTTTCACCAGTGCAAAATCACGATCGCAAGCAAGATATGAATGACCACGTATCGGAAACCGATGGATAATAATGTCAAATCTGTTGGTGTCAGTAAGTGATAACAAGAATCTTACCATGCAATTGTTCTTATTCTGCCCTCCGCAAGCATCACTGTAAAGGTGCAGTTCTTTAACACATGGAGGCACGTTGTCACTTATGTATTTGTGGAGAAAAGAGCATGTTTCATTTGGCCCTTTATTTGCCTGCCCTTCGTGATATAAAAATAAACTCGCCTCATCTGTTTTCAGGTTATGTATGGCAAAGGGAAACACCGAAAGCTGGCGATAGTAAAAAAGCTCTTGTACTGGAATGCAGGGCAGTGAAATGTTCTGCATATAATCAAACGTTAACCCTAACACACTATCATTGTTTTTGCAAATGTGTTTCGTGTCTTTCATGCTTGTGTAAAACTTGTTACTCCTTCTTTCATGAATGGCCAGCTCGGCCATGGCAACTCGCTTAGCACATTCATTAAGATTAGGATTTTTTATCTTGACCTTCAGTTGTTCACATTCTCCACAGGTGTCTATCTGTGGTCTCCCAAAGTGGAGATTGAAATTTTCCCTGAAAATCTTGTAATAGAAAGAATACTTAACTTTACAATCAGGAAATTTCTCTTTGAACAGTGTATGCATCTTCTTTATATCCAACTGCGCATCAAGATATTTATATTCTTTGGATGCATGGTGGCTTATCTTGACAGGAAATGAAGATATGTGGTCTTTGATGGCCTGAACATCACCAACAGGCACCGACTTCCTATTGTTTTGTTGGCCTCGCATGTCTTTTGGAGTTTGTCCACATAGTAACAATGTTTGCAGTCTCCTTACCCTCTTGGCAGATACTCCATATAACTGAATGAATGCTTTCTTGCACACTTTCACTCTTCGTTCTTGAATAACTACATGGAAAGTGAAGGAGGATGACCTTTTTCCAGACTTGTCACCATTCCTTGGTCGGCGATGTTTAATTGGCACAGCGTCAAGCAAACCTTGAAGATAGATGTCTTGCTCATTCTTGCATGAAAAGGAATGTATAGCATCAAGTAATTTCCCTCTCTGTGCAATGTCAATCTTGTCATAGCATTTTCTTGCACATCTAAAACAATAAAAATAATTTTTTTATGAGTCTTGCGAGCTATTTTAAATATTTCCAAATTATCAATAATAGGTAGTTAACTAATACATTTCTACAAACTGAATTATGTTTACGTGAGTGAAATCTGAAAGATGAATGAATATAAATCTTAAAAGAAAATAATATGAAGAATTAGGTTACCTGCACGACTCGGTAGTACTTTTAGTTTTCACAACATTCCCTCTGTAGTTTGCATACTCCTTTCCTTGCAGACGAGCTCGTTTAATTCTTTGACATTTGTATTCTTCCACATTTCGCACACCTTTGTTACGTTTCATGGAATGGTTACAATCATTTTATACACAAGTCTTATTAGACTCCATTTCACTCATTTTCTACTAGTAAACAAACCAAAAGTAACTGAAAGTACACAACAAAACAAATGATAGCAGAATATACCAGCATGCAACACTGCATGATACTGCCAAAGAGGTCGGAAGAGTATACTGCTATTTGTTTTCTCTTTGTAACTAGCTGCAATTATATGGTTATGAAAGGACATAAGTCCACTGATTAATAGCTGTAATCATTTGGTTATGAAAGGACATAAGTCCACTGACTAATTCCTTTTCATAACTAAACTAAATTTTCTGGCGGTCGGTAAACCCACTTCCATGCATCAGACTAGTGCCTTTTAGTAACTAAACGATGCGTATACACCCACAGATTGGCATCCTGTATGTAACTCATTTCTTCAAAAAAGTTGACTTATGCCCTTTCATAAATAAGCGATTCAATTGTCGATTAGGTCAGGTCAGTTACATTATAAATACTTGCAAACTAAACTCACATTAAAAATAATATGAATTAATTTTAATGGTTGTTCAGTTTTAAAGTATTTATAATGTAGCTGACCTGACCTAACAAACCAGGACAAAGGATGAACAGTAGGAACTCACGTAATTTTTTTTTTACTTATTACTTGCGCAACAATATCAAAATAACAAATAAAACATTAAAATTTGAAACGTTAAAATCTCGCCTAAGTTAGAGGCGGGTACAATTCCTTTGCCATTAGTAGAAAATGATGTAGTCGTTCACGTACGTCGCGAAAAAAAAAAGAATTCATACTCGTAAACAAGCAACAAATGTGAACGCCTCATGAAAGCACAGGTATTGTGATGAAAATTAAAAATTCGATATCTCCTAAAGTATTTGGAATTTCTTATCTCCGCCGTGTTTAATGAAAAGAGGAAGTTAAAGAGCACAGAATAAAAGTATTTTCGGAATTTAATTTTTTTTAAACAAATATCGCCCAAATATGAATATTAAAAAATTCGATATCTCCTAAAGTATTTGGAATTTCTTATCTCCGCCGGGTTTATTGAAAAGAAGATGTAAAAGAGCATATAATAAAAGTATTTTCTGATTTTTAGCATTTTTTTTTTTTGCAAATACCGCTACTCTACATATTTACCAAAATTAAGACTAAGTAGCATTAACTAGTGTTGTGTTTACAGTATTGTAATGAACATGTAGGCCTAACCATTAATGTTCAGTTTGGCGTTAGGGAGCAGGCTACATAGGCTAATTTTAATGTGGATACACACAAGACATAGACGTTCACTTGGAACTAAATATGCCAGGCTATTACCACTGTCACAGGAACAAACCAAGTATTTTAACATAACTGAAATAGGCCTACCTATTTAAACCTGTATAATGCTTAAACAGGGGGTTTACTTATGTTTATCTTTGATTAGCTATTTATTGTAACTGGTAACTTAATTCAGGTATGCTCCAAGGAGGGATAAACTGCCATTCTGTGTTAATGGTGCTGTAGTGTTTGACTTCAGTCAATAATTATATTAAAAATGTACTACAGGCATAACTGCCTTCTGCATAACATTGCACTCTGACAGCTAACGAACCATTTGTTTTGTCACCGAAACTACACATAAGCAAGCACATAAAGATAACAATAGGGCTTCTTTGGTTTTTATAAGGTGCTAACAATTACTTTAGTTTCAACAGAAAGTGCAGTTGTACGAGAAGGTGCCGGCATAACCTCTTCCAGACTGCTAATCAGGTCTCCGGCACACCGCTTGTTAAGACGAAACAACTTAACAAATTTGTTGTCGTCCAGTTCAAACGCATCCTTCCGTTCTAGGAATCGACGAGGGTTTCTAACTGCTTCTATTTCAGCTAATTCAAGCTCTTCAATGTCCAACACATCCAACCACTCCGCCATTTTCACTGTTTTCGTGACTTTTCGCATTCGTAATGGTTATCTCATTCGAGTTGGACCCCTCGGTTTCCATTCCGAACACTCGAGTCGCACACGAGTAAACTGGAACAGTTCGTGCATACCAAAGCATCAAACCGATCGGAAAAGACCACTCGGCTGGCAACTCGCATACGACTTAAAACTCCAGCATAGGGCCCCAGGTGATGAATTGTTCTTAAACTCTGTTTCACGTTCGGCACAGTGCCGCCCCGCGTGGGCGATGAACTAGTTCTATGAGGGGAGTTTTAATAGCGTGAGGCGCATGCGCCACGGTGGGTCGCCTAAATAATTACAATTACGTAGCACTTGAAAGACTCGGTGGCGAGTCACACATTTTAACGAAAGACCGCACGAGATAACGTACGGCCGGTTAGGGCTGACCGGGGAGCTGGTGATAGGAGATTCGAAGATAGTTACCTATTGATGCTAAACGTGGATATTGGCGCGAAAGTTGGATGCTCCCAGTGCGCGGGGCTGCCGGCCCTGGTGAGAGCTGGATCGCTACTGACGATTCTCCCTGGCAACCAGGCCAGGAAGGGGGAAAAATCCGTGGGAAACTGCGGAGCGCGGGAAGATGATTCCGGCCAGTTTTGTGAACGATATTAGTTTACAAAATGATTAGTTAATTAACAATAATTATTGGCTGCTTTAAAAGGTTTAGGTTTTGATTGTTTTATCAAATGCATGTACACAGACTACCTAGTTGCGCAATGCCACACCCGGCCGGGCGCCTTGCACACGTAGGAGGCCGTGACTGACGTCACGCCATTCGGGGCACTGCACTACATTGCACGCACGGGCGTGTTCGTGGCACAGCACTGATCAGGTGTTGAGGACACATAACGGCCTGTGCTCTCAGAGGGAGCACCGATGGCGGCGTCAAATGCCCCCCCTCGACGAGGCCGCTCTGTGCTTCAACACCTCTACACACACTGGATCGCAGCACTCTGACGTCGCACTGGATCACACACGGGTACGATTAAGTTGTGAGTAGTGCACTGGGGCGAGGTGTGATTCATCCATACGAACAGGGGCCCCCCTTGTGGTGGATTGTACCGTGTCCCGGGTGGTGTTGGGTCCCTAGGGTAGTCCCCCCCTTGTGGATGAAGGAAGCTCCTAGCTGTGATCGCTCCCAAGAAGTAGTCCCTGAGGTGGGTTGGGGCATGGCCAGTGCGGCCTAGTCGGCCGCGGGGACTTGGGTGCTCAGTTTCGAACGGGTGGAAACGATTGGGGGCCCTGGCCTCCCTGTCGCCACTTGTCTCCCTGGTGGCCTGGTTGCTAGTGATGATGTAGTCGTCCAGGAGCGAAGGGGCTCGCCGGTCCCTACGGAGTCATGCCGTCCTTGTGTCGGCCTGTCTGTCTAGGTCCCCAGTGTCCCTGATTGGTATGGCCTGTGGGCCAACTGTCCCGTCTCCTCTCCCCGCAGCTGACGGCTCTCCCGTACAGCATGTGGGTTGTACTAGATGCCGCTTCTAGCGTGGATACCTCCTATCAACTGCCTCCTCTTCCCCTGATGTGGCCTCTGGCTCCTCTATGACTACCCGGAATGTTGATGTGCTCAGGTTCAGGTCTAGTGGCCACCAGGGCTTGTCCTCGTCAGTCTCCGGCACTCGTGTCTCGTCGTCCGGGTAACTTATGATGGGAGCGGTCTCGCCCGTGTCGGGAGGGATGGTAGCGGGATTGTGACGGGAGGGCGTCGCTTCTCCTGCCACATCAGGTTGGTTGTCAGTGGTGCCGGTGTTTGGACTTGTCGGTAGGTTGCCATCAGTGGGCCCAGGAGAGTCGGAGTCACTCGTGCGTCCTTCCCTCGCTTCGTTGATCTGTGTGTCGGGGGTTGACCCTGATCCTGGTGTTGTGTCGTCGCCTCGCGACGGGTTCCTGAGTCCAGAGTCATGGGAGGGTGACGTATTTGGGGGAGTAATGACTAGCTGTAAATCGTCCCGGTGCACCTTGGCCGGGCGCCCGCTCGGGGTGCGTACGGCGTAGGTGGACGGCCCCGTTTTCCACAGAATCTGCCGCGGCGGTGACCACTTGGGGGCCAGCCCGGCACAGAAATTCTTTGACCCTGCCGAGAGGTGATGTTGGCGTACATAGACCCACTGTCCGGGTGTGAGGGGGGCAGGGGCGTGCGTGGTGGTGGGCATTTTGTGGGTGAGGAACTGGGCCAGCTTCTCCCTCGTCTGCTGCTGCATGGCCTCGATGTGGGGCCGCAACTCCTCCCCCCACCAGTCTTCAGTAGATGTGTTGGCTACGCGGCACTCCCCCGGGAGTGCCAGGTTTTGCCCCTGCACGAGCTCCGCGGGAGAGTGGCCGGTAACGGCGTTTACGCGCCGCCTCAGACAATACAAATTTTTTGGTAAGTGAACGTCCCATTTCGTGTGATCGTCCCCCAGTCTTAGCCGGAGTTGGGCCTTGATGTATTGATTCCTCCTCTCCGTGGGATTGGCACGGGGGTGGTACGTGGGTGTAGTGTGATGGGCGATGCCCCAATGACGGCAGTCCGCCCGCCATTGTTTGCCCATGAACTGACTCCCATTGTCCGTCAGGAGGACTTTTGAGAAGCCATAACGGGAGTAGACCTCCTCCTCCAGCAGGTTGGTGATCGTCCGGGCCCGGACGTTAGACACCGGAAACGCCTCCACCCAGCGCGTGAAGAGGTCGGTGACGACCACGAGGAAGCGTTTCCCCCTAGGTGTCCGCGGGTACAGGCCCTAGACGTCCAAAGCTAGAGTGTGGAAGGGTGCTGTTCGACCCCGTCGGCCCTCCGGGCCTTGCATTGTTGGCATAACTCACAGCCTCTGATGTACTTCCGTACGTCGCGCGCTACCCCGGGCCAGTGAAAGGTGTGCCGCAGCGCCTCCTGTGTCTGTTCCGCACCCGGGTGCCCCGCCAAGTCGTGGTCATGAAAGAGGTGCATTACCGCCGGACGGGCGGCGGTGGGAACGTGCGTGCGCCATCTCTCCATATCGCCTGGGGCGCGCGTCTGCAGCTCGCAATCCAGACACTGCTGGAAGGAGCAGTGCAAGGCCGCGCACGCGGCCACATCGGCGAGCACCGCCGCGTCCGTCTGTTGTGCGCGACGCACGACCTGGACGAGGCTGGCCAGATTGTCATGTTGGGATACTTCCGGGGTCGCGGGAGTTTGGGTGGCGTACAGGGTGGCCGTTTCCTTTCCCTCGGGCTGGTCAGGGGAAGTCCTTGGTGGCGGCAACAGCTCGTCCCACGTCCCCCTCGTCATCGAACTCGGTGCCCGGGTCGGGATGGCGCGACAGCTCGTCCGCCAACTGATTCTCTTGGCCCGGCACATGCTCTACGTGGAAATCGAAGGTCTGCAAGATGAGCGCCCATCGTGTGAATTTTTATTTGCGCCCCTGTACCGAATCCAGCCACTTAAGGCACTGGCTGTCAGTCCGGAGTGTGAAGGGTCGACCCTCGAGGTGGTGCCGGTAGCTTCCCATGGCCCACACGACCGCCAGGCACTCCTGCTCATTTACATGGTAGCGGCGCACCACCGGCCCAAACTTGGCACTGGCGTACTCTACTACGCGCCACTCCTGGTCGGGACCCAGCTGATACAGGACCGCGCCCATGCCCTCCTGGCTGGCGTCGGTCTGCAGGTATATGTGTTCTGCGGGTTGTAGGCGAGCAATGGTGTGACACACTCCCGGAACAGGCGCTTGACGGTGTTCAGGGTGTGGTCGGCCTCCGGGGTCCACCGAAACCGGTACTTTGGTGACAGAAGGTAGGTCAGGGGTGCAGTGACGATGGCGAAATTGGGTATGAAGCTCCTGAGCCAGTTGAGCAGCCACACAAGCTGCTGCAGCTGCTTCCGGCAACGCGGGGGAGGCTTGGACTCGATCAGATAGAGCTGGGCTGGCAGGGGACGGCACCCGTCCACGCTCACCATGTGCCCCAGGTAAGCTAACTCCACCGCGCCGACATGGCACTTGCGGGGCGCGCAGGTCAAGCCATGGCGGGCCAGCTGTTCGTGGACCATGGCGAGGTGGTGCACATGGTCCTCCCACGTCCGTGACCAGACGATGACCTCATCCAGGTAGGCCACGGAAAACTTGCCTACTAACCCGTCCAGGACGCGTACGATCATGGTTTAAAAGGTCGCGGGGGCGTACATCAGCCCGAACGGCATGGCGCAGAATTGGAACCTGCGGCCATCGGGCACAGTGAAAGCCGTCTTCGGCCGATCCTCAGGGCAGACGGGCACCTGCCAGTACCCCGACTTGAGGTCCAGAGATGTGAATATGCCTGCCTCCCCCAACCCGGCTAGGGCATCTGTGATGTTGATGATCGGTGGTGGAGCGGGGATGGTGACTGCGTTAATGGGCTTGAAGTTTACGCAGAACCAGAGTGAGCCGTCCTTCTTGGCCATCACTACCAAGCAATTGTACGGCGACTCACTCAGTTCAATTACCCCGTCCCGCAACATCTCTGCGATCTGTGTTTGAATCGCCTCCCGTTCCCTGGGTCCAAAGCCGAAGGGCTTGACAAAGCGGGGCTCATGGGGTCGTGTCGGGATGGTGTGTTGAGCGACTGTGGTGCGCCGCAGCATGTCCGCGGCAGCGAACACCTGCAGTTCCTGAGCCAGCACCTTGTTGAACAGGTTCCTGTACTCAGGGGGCACCTCATTCTGTAAGTCTGCTAGGGTGATGGCGGGGGCCGGCGGGGTTATTCCCCTCTGGTTGACACTGTAGAGCGTCCTCCGCCCCTGACGCCCAACGTGTATTCTGCCCTCACTTACGTCGATGGCGGCGTCCTCCTGGATGAGCCATGGTAGTCCCAGGATCAGGTCGTCCCTCAGCTCCGGCACCACCAGGGCCGTTGTCTGACTACACATATCCCTGACGGCAATCCTTACCTGGGCGCGGCCAAGGTGGCCAACTGGACGCCTTCCTCCCGCTGCTCCAGGTCCGCCACGGGCACCAGGTTGGCCGCGACGTACGTGTGGCTCGCCGTGGTGTCCACCAGGGCACGGACGGGCTGACCATTGAGTAGGACGGGCACCCGCATCAGCTTGTCCGCGTTGTTCCCCACTCGTCCCAGTCGTGGCGATGGTGCTCGGTCAGGCCCCGCAGGTGGTGCTGGGGGCCCACGTTGGGTGCCAATTTGACGCCGTCCCCGCTGCCTGTTCTGAAATTAAGTTAATTGAAATGATTTAAAGGAATTTTGATCTCAAGGGTGGGGTTCCTGGCCTCGTGGCTGCAGGCAGGGATGCGTCGGTAAAGGGCCCCCCGGGCTGTTATGGCCTCTTAGGACGCCGTATTAGAGAAAACACACACGTACGTTTAACAGATTTATTACAGCGCACACGTTACACTTCTCCACGTTACATATGGCACTCTCACGCGTCTGGCCGTATCATCGTTGACCTCCACTCTGCTTACACCACCCTCAACTGGCGGTACTCTTTACAGTCGCTCGATAGCCCGGCGGCTGGTACTTTAAGAGAGGTAGGTTACCCGGCGAGTTACGGAGACGAAGGATCGGGTGAGCGGCAAGTCCGTTCCTGCACACGTGGTTGCTTGTGCGGCACGTAACACGGGGATATACTAACGGCTGGATATACAAGAACACTTAACAAAGAAACATTACACTAGAGTCACTAAGGGCTAGTCCCGAGTTCGGGGTGAAGACCAATTGTCCCACTCAGGTGGTCACACAAAGGCGGCTAGTCTGCGTGGTGGCGAGGGCCACGTTAAGCTGGGGTCGGGCGCGGCGGAATCCGGCAGGATACCTCGTCCGGGACTGTTGCACGTCCCAGGTGATGAATTGTTCTTAAACTCTGTTTCACGTTCGGCACAGTGCCGCCCCGCGTGGGCGATGAACTAGTTCTCCGAGGGGAGTTTTAATAGCGTGAAGCGCAGGCGCCACGGTGGGTCACCTAAATAATACAATTACGTAGCACTTGAAAGACTCGGTGGCGAGTCACACATTTTAACGAAAGACCGCACGAGATATCGTACGGCCGGTTAGGGCCGACCGGGGAGCTGGTGATAGGAGATTCGAAGATAGTTACCTATTGATGCTAAACGTGGATATTGGCGCGAAAGTTGGATGCTCCCCGTGCGCGGGGCTGCCGGCCCTGGTGAGAGCTGGATCGCTACTGACGATTCTCCCTGGCAACTGGGCCAGGGAGGGGGAAAAATCCGCGGGAAACTTTGGAGCGTGGAAGATGATCCGGCCAGTTTTGTGAACAATATTAGTTTACAAAATGATTAGTTAATTAACAATAATTATTTGCTGCTTTAAAAGGTTTAGGTTTTGATTGTTTTATCAAATGCATGTACACAGACTACCTAGTTGCGCAATGCCACACCTGGCCGGGCGCCTTGCATATACGTAGGAGGCCGTGACTGACGTCACGCCGTTCGGGGCACTGCACTACGTTGCACGCACGGGAGTGTTCGTGGCACAGCACTGATCAGGTGTTGAGGACACATAACGGCCTGTGCTCTCAGAGGGAGCACCGACAGCGGTGTCAATCTATTGTAAAAAAAAAGTGACGTTTTATTTTTCTACCATTGTTATTTCCACCCTTTGCAGAGATGGTTTTTAATATCAAAAATTGTTTTGACAAGAGTTTTAGGTAAAAATTATAAATTTACAAACAACTGGAACACATTTAATAGTGTACCTACTAAGGGAGTTATGTTTCTTTTTTTTTTTTTAAATTCTACCCCTAATTTTTTCAATCTGACGGTCGTCAACACTTGTATTCTAGGGGCAGTTTCTTCGTAAAAGAGTGCTTACTGAAGTCGACCATCATTTTAAGTTGATAACTGTGTGGTCAGACGCGATGTGTCGCTGCCGTGATCAACAATAGTAATTGCAAAATAGTCCACCACTTGTAAGTGAATTAAATATTTACCATTTTTTTTAAAGTTTTTATGTTATAATATGGCACCACTCTCAACCTCAAATCCGGCTACTAGCAAGTACCGGTATGTCCAGCCGACCTCCTCAAGACGGCCTTCACTGCGACAGATTGTCGGCGCTTTCAGTTTTGCTTATGGGCTTATTATGACGCGAACGCCAAGAGACCACTGTGACTGGCAGACATACACCCCGCCGGAGGCTCGCGAGGTGACACTCAGATTCTTCCATGACCACGACCTCGCCGGACACCCGGGGACCGACTAGACATGACGAGAAATCGGCCGACACTATCACTGGCCCGGCATCACACACGACGTACGGGAATACGTCTGAGGTTGCGAGGTCTGCCAAGTGAGGAAGGAACGACGGCTGGACGAGGAGGAACAGCAGCGGCCCAAGGAGCCCACCACTGCCTTCCAGATGATAGCCCTGGACGTGATTGGTCCCTACCCTCGCACACCATGCGGAAAACGCTTCCTCCTCGTGGTGACGGACCTATTCACCCTGTGGACAGAGGCATATCCGCGTGGTAACGTATGGATGCCCACTATCATTGGGATCTGACCAGAGAGTTCTTGTCACACTCGGGCTACCCCCAATCCGTCCTGATGGAGAACGCTAGCCAGTTCTTGGGGCGCCACTGGAGTGGCTGGTGCAACGACCACCAGATTAAGCACCATACAATGCCTGCCTACCATCCAAGGGCGAACCCGACAGAACAGCGTAACCAGGAGCTGAAGGCACAGCTCCACATCCGCTTGGGGACGGACCACTCACAGTGGGACATGCACTTAGTGGATGCACTTTTTTTTTGCGTCCGACAATGCCGTAACGCCGCCACGGGACTCACACCCACCGAGATGATCCAGGGATACAACCTGCCGTTGCCAGGTGAATGGGTCACACATGGCGCCCCACACCCCGATGAGACCACAGAAGGACGCGACCAATGGCGTATAGCTCTCCACGGCGAGGCACGACGCCGACAAGAGGATTACGCCACCAAAACCACGCCAATCACCAAACACCCACCACCCATTGTGCAAGTCGGCGACAAAGTGTTCGCACGAATGCACCCATTCTCAGCCGCACCCCGCAACTATTATGCGGGGCTAGCCCCACAATGGAGTGGCCCCTACACGGTGCGACAGCGACTGGGGAGAACCATGTACCTAGTCCACACCGAAGGATGGCGCCTGAAGAAGGTCCACCGGGACGACATCCGGCTCGCCACCTTACCTGGGGAGCGGATTGCGGAGGAAAACAAACCCCCCCCCAGACAAAGATGTGGCACAAGGGAAGGATGACCCCTCGGAGCCAACCCCCGCACGACGACAGCCTGAAGCACGACGACCCCGCACCCTGGTGTTCACCAACACAACGTTTGCTGCAACAGGAGCCGCACTCCACGAGCCACCCAGGTCAACCCCCTCAGAGATTAACTCAGAGGACGAGGCGAGGCCACGACCACGCCGGCAACGGCGCCGTCCACGACATCTAGAAACATACACCCTGGCCACGACCCAGGGGGATACCATCGATGCCCCCACCGACAACATACCAGACGAATCAGAGGAAAATAACCCTCACGAGAGTACACCGGGCGACCTGGCACCCGACTGTACAAGCGAACAGGAGGTGTAACCACGGAATGAGTCCTAGGACCCCATCATCGAGTGGCCCGCCGACCCCGACACCGAGGAACCTGCAACACCACCGGAACAGAACATTACAAAAGTATTTTCGATGTAATAATTGGTAAATTATAATATTATCCCTCAATGTTTTAAATTTGACAGACTGGGTCCTCTCGATCACCGAGCTTCCCCACAGTCTCGGCATCACCACAGAAAACGACAACGCCGACACAACCCCCATAGTGACTAAACCGGACGACGAGGACGAGGAGGCCTCTAATCCAAACCCGCCCGGCATACAGGAACGGGAGAGGAGACCATAACAAGCCACTCTGTACCAAGCACCGGAGAGCATGGGACCCGGCATACCCGAGTCTCCCCGCGGACCTCCCGACCTGGGAGACAACCTCAATGGCTGACCCCGAAGGACCTGCTGGCCACCAGGATACCTGGCCGACTACGACCGGGGGAAGACGCCGAAGGACCACGCCAACAGACCACCACCTGAGTGCTCGACGTGGGACGACCTGGGACCAGATCACAGAGCGTACCAGCTACGGCTACCACGGACACCACCTGGGTGGAGCTGCTGCTGAAGGTAAAGGTGCCCCCACGTGGCGGGGCCATTAGCAGCGCAAGGTCGGGCTTCTTGTGTCTATTATTGTGTTGAGTCTCCCTACACCAGCTAGGAATCAGTATGTTATGCTGCACAGGGCCTGTGATGTGATAACAGCCAGAACCCCTCCAACCGTAAACATCGCCGACAGTCCTAGCGGGCCATGCAGGGGCAACGCACCCACAGAACCCAAATTTGGTTAGACACAGAGCTAGCCTGGCACCCTCCCGGACACATTCTCACTAAGAGCCAGTTTTCCCACTAGGACACACCCTGGTCTCAAATTCGAGAACCCGGACGACGGCATGTCGTGTTTTTTTTTTTGTAATCAGCGTGTGTTAGTGTTATAGTACAACGGCTCAGATGCCACATAGCGCATTATCCTAGCTTTTGTAGCAGTTCTGTCACCGTGTAGTGTACGTGTAGGGAGTACAGTGTACCCATATGTACCGTAGAGAAGTACGTGGGTTAAAAGCCATTTTAATATAAACTGTGTCGTCTACGATTATTCCGCACCATTCCTTCATTCACACGGCCGTGTGGATTCACATACAAGTAGTGAGTTTCAGGATAGATTTCCAGCCACGTACCTGGTGGGGCACACGAGGGCAGAGTACCCACAACCCATCACCAACAGCCTAGTGTCCCACTAGCCTGGCGCCCCCATATGACGAATTTATACCCTGAGGTAACTTCTCTGCTCAACCTGTGGACTAGCTCGCAGGGCCTTATGTAAAGCTATCTGGCACTCTAACATTACCACCAGCATCTTCAACTAATTGAAGAAGGTGGCAAGATGACATCCCATTATATGCTAAAATAGTGTGGCTATTTTTTTTTTTGGTTTGTTAATTAGTATCACACATCATGACTTTTATATATATATATATATATATATATATATATATATATATATATATGATTTTCATAAAAAAAATTAAACATGTGAATCATAATTTTACATACATAATTATTAGCCTAAATAACACAGATAAAATTACTTGTATAATACAGTGAGAAACAAATTAGTTTTCCAATCTACACTTTCAATCATTTTTCGTTTTTTTTTTTTATGTTTCATCTCCAACATAAATATTACTTATTTTGTACAGCAACATTTATTTATAATTTCATTTAATAAGCAGGAAATTATTATATAAATACGTCATATTCAGCATTTTGTAGACAGAGAATCGGGCTTTGGGCATTTAACTATATTGTAAACAGTAATCTCAAATAACTTTAAATTCATTCGATAATACAGCAAAGATTACACACACTTACTACTCCATAAGTTATAACTTTATGTTTGATACTGTTTATTATTTTGATTGTTTTGGGCATGTTTTTAGTTTAAAATTCTTTTTAAAATAATTGGCATACAAAAATTTTGTTGAAAACAAGATGGCGTCTTATGTTTATTACATTCCCCAATAGTATTTTCTTCTTCTATTCATTTGAAATGAAACTGCAGTTGTTCTTTCCATAAACAGAATGCAGTAACGTTTAATTTATTTTTTGGATTTTGTTGGTACTTAATTGATGTAATGATAGTTTGTGCACCATTTTATTGCAGCTCGGTGGACTAAATGGTTTGGCCAGACGGCAAACTATTAAAACAAAAAGTTTAATTATTCAGAGAGGTGTAAATGTTGTTATAGAACAAGAGTAACCACATACCTTAACTTGTTTTTGTAGTTTTTATTGATAAAAGATTTCTTGAAATTAAATTCTATTAAATTATACACAATTTCATGTAGGGAAAGCCTGTGGGTGACTCTCTTAAAAAAAACTTATATATTAATTTAATGTGATTTATAGGTGGGTTGATAGAGCAATTTTCGGTATCTGTTTCAATCTGAAACTGAAATAGATGTGAACTGTTGTGATGTGGTACCTTAATAATTGCAGTATGTAAATAACATTGGGAGTATACAAAATGTTAGAGTAAATAGAATATTATTAAAGGAGTATAAAACCCCGGTGGGCTACTCAGGCAAAAAAAAAATTGATTCAAACATGCAAAACAATTTAGACAGGATCAAAACGGATAATATAGCCCTAAATGTGGAGGTTCGGTGCGGCCAGGGGAGAGATTACACAAGCCCAATCTCGATATAGGCTCGCGCAGCAAGAGGCGCATATGGCGTTAAAGGGCACAGGCAAAACAGCATAAAATATGAAACTAATTAAAGCCCCACAACAAAACAAGGCGGTCAATATCGGTGTGGCGTAAATAAAAGAAGAACAGAAGTTAATAAGTTTATCATTACAAGGAATCAAATATTACGTTTAATAGTGGCAATGCAAAACACGTAAGAAAACTGGCAGTTTAGCGAGACACAAACAGAAATGCCCATACTACAGCCCAAACGGCTCGAACAAACATCGTGGCTGATTAAAGTTCACTTTACAAGGGCGAAACAAATGTATGTAAAAAAGCTACGGCCACATCGTGCAGGGAATTTAATGTTACTGTATGCAAGTTACCGTCATCGCTGATACTGACTCCCGCCGCTGCAGTTTCTTCATATGCTCGGCCGGGAGCGTGTGACAGCGATACCAGGAACTATTATGTTCCCATAACTCGCTATCTGGGAAGTCAATACAAGATTGCGACCCTGTCACTTTATTCGAATTATTAGAAACGACGGCGGGGCGCGAAGTGTGCGATTTTAAGATTATAGGTGGCTCACTGTCCAGTAAGTAGTAAAGTAGCTGTCGCTATGGTGCTTGGCTTTAATTTATTTAGTGTAAATGTCAGGCAGGGGGAAGGTCACCCTTTCCCCCTGAGTTAGATGGCTAACTGATGTATGGAAGTGTCGTGATGTCTGTATTTAGAGGCTTGTAAAGTATTGCGAACAAAGTGGCCTAGTTAATCTCATTGTGTGAGTGTAGTGTTAAGCTCCAAGGCCGCGCGCGACAGCACAGTGACCCCCCAACAAGTATGTGCCCGGCCAGTCGCCAAGGAGGCATATAATCGTGAAGAGTGTAGAGTTATGCTGTGGGAAAGAGATCAGTAAGCAGGCGACCGCGCGGGACTCTGTTAGTCCGCTCCTGCAGACCGCCAGTTCTCTGCGCGATCGCGCCGCCCCGAAGCTGATTGTTGCTGCAGTGACTCGTCGATTCTCTCGTTCAGGTTTCTCTCTCCATCAGCTGACGTAACCGGAACCTTTCATGCACGCAGTGGCGTAGCAGGCGGGTGGCAGGGATGGCCCTTGCCAGGGACACTGAAGCAGGGGGGGGGGGGGGCTGCCGCGATGGTTTCGCGGTTACTGAACGCTCCCCCTCCCCTCTGTTTTAATCCAAGAGGGGGCGCCATTTTCAAGTCTGGCCAGGGGCGCCAGTCACCTTAGCTATGCCACTGCATGCACGGCGCAAGGTTCCGAGGGTCACTACACCTCTTCCCCTCCTACCGACGATGTGCAGCTTTAGAAGTATGTGTAACACCCCGCTCGTCGATGTACTACTGCATCGCAGGCAGTGCTGATAATCCGGCCCAGCAAGCTGTTCAACTTGAAGTTCTGCCTTCACTTGATCCTCGGCGAGCCACGAAAGCAACTGCCCCTCCTGCCAGATGGTCCACGAGTTGGTATTTATATATTTCCAACAAATTCAGCTGCTCATCACAGCTGGACCCCTGTATTCGCCACCGACAGGACATGCTCCATTGCAGTTGGTCGCTGCCTCTCGGCGCTCGCCATGTACACAAAATGGTTCATACACCTTCCGCACTGTCAGAGGCAATGAATCCCCAGGCAGAGCAGTCAGCTTGTTCTCCAGTGATGTGGGGGAAACGACGAAGGGAGGGATCGGAATCGCTCTGCTGTACAGCGACGCAAGAAGCATATGCTTCATTATCATTACAATTTTTTACTTTAAATGCGTTCAAATACAAACATTGTATAAAATATAATTTTTATATACTACATTTGTGTATAAAAAACCTAAATAAAATATTTCTGAAAAATAAAAAAATTAAAAATTAGAGTTTAAAAGTAAGCTTTTGAAGATATTAGTTACGATATATCAAAATCGAAGTGTATAATTGTATCTTGCAATAATAGCATGTAATACATATTGACTTTCAATATTAATATAAATTTATATAATTCTGAAAGCAAGTGTGTAGAAGCTTAACAGTTGCAATGTTATAGAGAGTAGAGAGCTAGTTTTCTAAAAGCTCAATACTTAAGAAAATTATTTGCGCGAATCTTTCAGTATTTGACAGTGATAAGTAAACATCTTTCCTAAGTAATAAGCATATTATTGTGCTCTCATGTTGTTCACTTTGCAAATAAATTGACGTGTCCCTGGGCAGAGACCGATGGCGACGGAGGTGGTGAGCTCAGGTGTCGCCGAAGGGCTCCCGTAGTCGAGCGGCGAGTCGGACCGAGGTGGGCTGCGGCCGAGGATCTTGGCAATAGAAAGAGGGGGAAAGTGAGTCAGAAGGAGCCTAGAGCATAATCCTCGAGGGGCCGCTCCAGGGAGAGGAGGGAGTCTAGAGCATAACCCCCAGAGGGCCGCTCCAGGAAGGAAAGGAAGCTAGAGCGAAATCCTCGAAAGGCCGCTCCAGCAACGAGGGAAGAGGAGAGAGAGAGAGAGAGAGAGAGAGAGAGAGAGAGGCGCGATATAATTGTACATGAAACCGGTTACTTTGATTTACGTTTATGCTAATGCGCTATTCGGCATCTAAGCCGTTGTACATTTTCATGAACATACGTTACTTACAGAACAAAACACTATACTACTATCACACAATGAACTCGCCGCGGCAGTCTCGCGGGACGCGGTTACGAGTGTTCTGTAGACGGCCAGTACCGAAAGTCTTAGGGTGGCTCAGTGAGTGTGACCTTAAATTACACTTACTTGAGTCGGACAGTGCCATACGTAGCGTGGTCAGCGATGCAGTGCGGAACCACTAACGAAGGAGGTTTGGATAAGCCTGGGCTCGCAAAATACACGCCGAGTCGATGTGAGCAGCGGAGAAATAAAAGAAAAGGTTTAGGTATTAAAATGACTGCAGAATGACCGGTCGGTGAAACAAAGTGAAAGGCTGCTCATGGACACACTTCTTAACCCGGTGCGGAGCGGTTGGCGACTGCCGAACATGGCCCCCTCGCAAGGGAGGGAAACTTTCACCTGCTTTGTGAGTCGGTGCCAAAAACTTATATTAACTTAATTTACTCTATTATAAGTTAAAACACGTTCCAGGTGCCCAATTAAAAGATAGCGCCTGGTAATTGGGTGCTTAAGGTTTAACAATAGTTTTAATGTATTTAATTATTTAAATTGTGACATCAAGTTGGCGACTGTAAATTTACTAACATATTGTCCCACTGTGAATTGTTTTAGAGGGATTTCTCCTAGTCTGACTCAATCATAGTCACGGGCACTTTAATTAAGGCCAGTGGCCGTGGTGAATGTTAATGAGGTTTGTTGTTTGCTCCGTGTGTGCGGTGCTCGCACGGAGTGGCTACGACACACTTGTTTCATGTCGAATAATTAGTAATTTTGTCCTAATGGCGTTTCCCTTAATTGTTTTATGGATTCGAGCCCCCGGGGTTCCGTGCCCTTAAGTTTCTTTACGTCTATTGGGGTCACACCCGAGGCTCTCGCCTGACTCATTCCTGCTGGCCTGGGGGTGCGCTCCGAAAATGATACCGGGTACTAGTGGTGCGGTGCTCGGGTTTAGAGGCCATGGTCGGTACAACGTCAAACGCCGCCCCCCTCCCCCCAGTAGAAGCCCGTCTCCGCCCGCCGCGTGTTCCTGATCCCGCAGCTCGCTGACCCCCTAGAGCAGCCGGCACCCTTTGTGGCGCGATCCCGTGGCTCGCAGCATCTTGACACGGGCTGACGCCACCTCGGTCGCTGTGTGGGCAGCTGGGCCGGGAGGCGGTGCCGCAGCACGTGCATAGTTGACGCGGGCAGATGCCGCCTCGGTCGCTGCGTGGGCAGCTGGGCTGGAAGGTGGCGATGCGGCGCGTCTATGTGTTGGCGCAGGTGGATGCCGCCTCGGTCGCTGCTGGGGCAGTGGGCCGGGAGGCGGTACTGCGGCACGTGACGTGTGGGGCGGTTCAACGAGACTGCCCAGGACGTAAGCAGCCAGGCGGGCCGGGGGTCGACACTCCCGTTGGGGGCGCTCTCAATGGCTACTCCCCTCGGGGCTCATCGGACGTGGTCCCCAGTATGGCTATTGTTCTCGCTCGGGTATCAGCGCCAGGCTGGGTGAGCTACGCCCCGGGGTGGTGTCGAGTATGAACTCCCTCAACCTCGCTGGTCTTCACTGCATCTGCGAGGACGGCCTGTCCCTTCCTCGCGCGGGTGCGTGACGGTGATGCCGAAAGTGGCCTCGGCGAGGGAGGCTGCGTGTCCCCAACCGACTCTCGTCAGGCTCGGGGCGGCTCTGCCTCAGCCTCATCCGGGTCGGAGATGATGTGCTCCGGACTAGGGCGCGCTCCAGCAAGGTCCTCGGAGTCCTCCACCATGACCGCCATTACCCAGCATCAATCATGGCGTGGCATGGTGTATGTCACCAGGGCTATTCTTGTCTTGGGGGGGCTCGCTCTCGGGGGCCTCCCTCCATGTCGGGGCTGCTGTGGAGCAGGGGGCCTTGCGGTGATCATGCGGGCTTTCCGTTTTTGGTCCTCCGTCGGCGAGGTGTTCCTGCTCTTCCGGAGTGGCATCCTCGGCTGTCTCTTGAGGTTGCCCGAGCCCTCTGGGAGGGCGTTCGTCGGGAGGAGTGCCAAGCCTGTCATCCAGGTCCCCTTGGTCGGGTTTGGTTGGGAGTGGTTCCCCGGGAGTCGCCGCCACTCGCAGGAGGTCTCGGTGGATCTTCTGTATGCGGCGGTAGCCTAGGTCCACCATGTAGGACATTGTTTCTAGGCGCTGTGTCACTGTGTAGGGGCCCTCCAAGCGGGGGGCGAGTCCAGCGCAGTAGTTGCGCAGCACTGCCATCAGGGGGTATGCCCGGGCGTACACACGGCCGCCGGCTGCAGTTGTGCTGGTGGTCATGCAGTCTGTGGTGTTTGGCGAGGGGGTTTGGGTCTCGTAGGTGCGTTGCCCCTGTGTGGCCCGCTAGGACCGTCGGCGAAGTTCGTGGTTGGAGGGGCCTCTAGCTGGTATCACATCACAGGCTCGGTGCAGCATCACACACTGATTCCTAGCTGGGATAGGGAGGCGCAATCCAATGACAACACGAACTCGAGGATTATGTGGTTGTAGGCACGTCGCGCAAGGAGGGTGCGGAGTGGCCGTTTATTTAGATGAATGCTTACAGTCGTAAATTACACTTATATTACACTTGCACGTCGCACAAAGAATTACCCTACAAAGTTACAATTAGTCTAATATGAGTGCTCTGACGCACTGTCACTCTGTTAAGCCCTCACGCCAGTCGAGGTTAAGGGGGAGGTTGATTGAAGGCTGCCAATCCCGAAAATTGGTAACTGGGCGACGTCCGAATTCACTTGTGGGAATCGCGGTCCGCAGTTAAGTTAGACACAAAGTTTACTCGTTATTGTCGTATATGCCTGTGCACTCGACCTTAACGAAAGTTCATTGTTAGCGGGAGTCGACCCGTGCCGTAAAGTGGACTACCCTGTGAAATGTCTCTTGTGGGGAGTTTTAAAGTTAAGCAGCTGGGTCAGGCCCTACACCGTAAAAAGACCGGGGACGCACTGGGAGTTAACGTAATGAATAAAATAGGTTAGGGTTGTATGACTTTAATTATCAGAAGTACTGTTCAGTGTGAAGAAAGGGTGATGGCTCCCCGTGGAATGCACGTCCGCCCCGGTCCACGAGTCTCTCGGTACTAGCGCTTGCCCTTGAAGCGAGGGTAGGCCTCAACGTTCTCTCGCGCCAAAGTTGCTAAAGTTCCTTTATTCGGTAATTATTTTAATAATAAGAAGCTGAGAGCAGCTCTAAATTCACACATTAATTATTAATAGTTAATCTGATTGGCAGATACTATTTAATAATTATGGTTAACAAATTGATGTAAATTATGCTTAAATATTAAGAGTCATACCAGAAACTGTTCGTCACTTGCTGACTGCTCTAGTGGCTAGTTACTCATAAAAAACGGGGAGGTAATATTTACGTTAACACAACACTATAATTAATTAAGGCTGAAGGCTGCAAAGGAGGCACTCACTAACTTATTAAGGTAAGTTCATACGTGATTGACTCGGGCACTCCTGCGTCGCACTTTCCTTAGGTGGGGTTTTTAATTAATAGTGGAGTTACTATTAATTTATGTTTGATTGTTTATGAACTGGGGTCGAGGTGTTTGATTAATTAGACACGGTCCTTGGTTCTACCTTGTCATCAGGACAAGGCCATGGCCCACCCGAGTCAGGCGAGCGCCGTGGAACATAGGTATAATCAACGCCCTTAACTTAATCGGCAAGACAAACCGAATCCCGCACATCTTAAATTCAATACACATTAAAGAATACGCCATTTTTTAATTAACAACCCCGTGCAACACTAGTGCGACGTAGGAGTGCCCGGGTCACTCACGTGTAGTTTTTTAATAATACAGTTGTGAGTGCTCCCCTTGAGGCCTTCAGCCTGATTTTAGTAACGTAATATGTAACTTAAATAAAACCGTCCGAAATTATCATTTATCATTCGCCACTGGAGCAATCATCAAGCGACGAACAGTCTCCAGTGTGACTCTGTGTATTCAAACTTATTTCATATAAACTTGTTACATCTAATTTCTAAAACATATATCTATATTGAGTTAATTATTAAGTTTTATTGTATGAATTTAGAGCCACTTACATTTAGTTACTAATATAATTTTTTACGAATAACAGAACTTTAGAAACTCTGGCGCGACAGGATGCTCACACCTCCCCTCGTGCCAGGGCCAGATGCCAGTACAGCGCGACTCGCGGACCGGGACGGACGCACGTCCCACGGGGAGACATCATCCTTTGTCTTCACTGAACTTCACTCTGGTAACTATAGTCAATCTTCAAAATCTTTTTTAATTACTCCCCGTGTGCGCCCGTTCCTTTTCCGGTGTAGGGCCTATCCCAGCCGCGTAAACATAACACACAGGTGGGCCCGCGCATCGCCGTTCACAAATTACGGGATTGGCCGACTCCAATCAAAATCTCTCCCACAACCCTGACTGGCGTGAGGACGTAACTTTAGTGACGGCGCATCAGAGAACCCAGTGTATAATGACAGTGTACTTTATGTAGGGAAATCGTGTGAATGTAATTTCAAGTGTAACTACTACGTAATTAAATGTCCACTCCGCACACTCTGTGCGCGACGTGTAAACGATAATGCAAAACCGTGTACGTTATTTGCAAATCTCCCCAATCCAGTTAGGGATCAGCGTCCTATGCTGTGTAGATCCAGTGGTACAGCAGGCATTAGGGACCCCTAACATCACGACCACCACCGCCGTTCCTAGTGGGCCACGCAGGGGCCTTCGGACCTCACGACCCACCTCGTGGCTAACCACCACGTTAGCCTGGCGCCCTCCCGGACACGTTTCACGCAACAAAACAGCCTTCCCGCTAGGAACCACGCCGAGTCTCGAACACGAGAACCCGGGTGACGGCATATTTTAGTGGGGAGGGAAACACCCATATTCTAAGATGCATATTTCCGTAAGGGCAAAGATGTGGCGATATTAAATGACTTCGTTCTTACATGAATATTTAAGAAGTATGGGATGATCGCACAAAACATAGGGGTATGCTTTTGGCATGGCACACTGGTTTTGCATTTGATTCTGATTGCCTTGTTGGTATGTGTGTTACTTGAATTTAAGTTGCTACTGGTGGGGTGGGAATTGGTTTTTTCTGCCACAGGAGGTAAAATATCAGTACTTTGTAAGCCATGTCCCAGTTTTGCTTCCTGAGAAGGAGGAAACCATAGACCTCATGTCTCTCACCCCTCTAGGTCTATCACAACTAGGTTAGAAATCTGGTATCTAACAGCCATTGCGAGTAGGACCTTTTACTCTAGTTTTTTTCCTGGAATTCTTGTCTCTTATAGAGTGAATATTTATTGTTTGTATCTATTTTTTCAGCATTTTGATAGTTGGTAGTTTACAGTTTACTGAAACTATATATTAATTCCCCATGCATTTGGGCAACCTACTTTGTTCAGCATTGTAGCATAATTTTGTGTATGTATATAATGGTTTTAAATATTTGTGTAAATGTTCACTGTTAGGTGTGCATTGAAATGTGTTTAATCTTTTATTAATTAAATGCATGACCAACTTTTTTGTATATTTTCGTTGCTACCCAAGCATTCCCATTGGCATACAACTGGCAAATGTGTTTGGTTTTCGTAATTCTGCCACTTCTAAAATCTTAAAGTCACATCGGAACATCTCTGATCACTATACTTATTTTGCAGGAGTCCGCGTTTCTTGAGTTTTGTGGCCTGATCGCACAGTGAATAACCTTAAATTAATTAAGAAAGACTGAATATGATGAGATTTAAATAAATTATTTAACAATAATTAAAGAAAACATAAAGTTTGGGAGCTATATTTATCAGATAGATATCCCCCTGGAACAGCAGAGGAACACACAAACACTTGATAGCCACGCGGGCAGCTATCGACACATCGACCTCGGGATTGTTCTCCTCAATGCTCTACAGTGCACCAGACTGCCCCGGGGCATGTTTGTGGTAATCACACACTACAGGGCAGTCGTCAATGTTGCATAATGGCCTGTGCAACAGAGGAGCACCAATGGTTGGCATCATAATATGATGATCAGAATATATATATATATATATATATATATATATATATATATATATATATATATATATATACACACACACACACACACACACACATATACTATAATGTAAACATGATGGTCATAACATTAAATACTTAATAACCTGGGAAAATTGCACTGATCCAGCTTTCTTGTATGCAGTAGTGAAGTGTTTAGTTTTCACTGTATAAGGTAAACACTTATTTATAGTTGTAAGACAGCATTTTTGTTATTTCACTTAATAATCAAGATAATTTTACATTTATGCATCGTATCCAGAAAATAGTGGACAGAATCGAGTTTGTGCAATAAATTCAATAATGATGAATTTTTGGATTTATTCATTAATAATGCGATATTTACACTCAATTCATAAATCCTAACTTTATGCATAGTACAGTTTCTTATTTGTTTTTTTTTGTTTATTTACGGAAGTTATATTTAAATAAAACAATTTTAAAAAGTTTAACTAATATCTAAATTTTATTGAAATCAATATGGCGTCGCGTTTAACTCTATTTCTGCAAACAATATCTACCTTTACTTTTAACCACTGATAAATGTAGTTATAATTCTTTACAAGAAAATACTGTTACAATCAAAATTATTGTTTGTAATATATTGAATAACTTACATTCCTTTGTTTTCTTTTTTAATCATTTAATCAATATATATTTGATGCCGTCCTCGCTGCCTGTTTTAAAATTAATGAATTTAAGTTGTGAAAACTAGGATTTTGACTCAAGGGCGGGGTTCTTTGCCTCGTGGCTGCAGGCAGGGATGCGTCGTCAAGGACTCTCCGGGCTGTTTTGGCCACCCAGGATGCCGTAACGATTAAAAAAAACACGTAAATATAAGTAGATTTATTAGATCGTCACACGGTACATTACATCACCTGGTTCAGTACGTCGTCACGTAACTGGCCGTATCATCGTCTACCTTCTCATATCCGCACACACAGCCCTCGAATGGCGGTACTGATTCACGGTTTGCGGAATTCCCTGGAAATACCCCACCGAGGGTTGCAGGCTCCCCTGAGATTAGCAGTAGTGGCGATGAAGGTGCGTGGCGCGTCTGGATGTTGCGGATAATGATACTCCGGACGGTGAAACAAAGGAATACTTCAACTAATTAATTATTAAATGACCTAGGTGAAACACTGGAATTACACAACTATACGTGGCTGAAGGCTGAAACTCATGCTATCATTGATACCGGAGAATAGAGTCTGACATGGAAACGTCCCATAGGTTGGAATAAATCTGATGCAGGAACACAGCTCAGATTAAATTACACAATTACTGAGAGTCCATCCTCGTAGTTATGTGGGGCCACGTAATGCTGGGCGTGGGCGCGGCGGTACCGGGGCACGGAAACTTACTCGCGACCGCGGCACATCCGAGGAACTGATTCGTTAGTAAGTCACTGTTCGCGTTTGGCACAATGCCACCCCGCGTGGGCAAAGTGTTCTAATCTCCTGACGGAGGAATTATGGCGTGAAGCGCGGGCACATCGGCGTGCTGCCCAAAACGATAAGAATTACTTATTAAGAGAAATGGCTCATGACTGAGCCACACACACTTAGGTACGGACCACGCGACACTTCGCACAGTCGATTTAGGGCCGGCCGTGCAGCGGATGAAAATGGTTTTAGATTTTTACCTATGGAAGCTACATGCTGGTTTTGGCGCGAGAAGTGAAGGCTGCCCGTGCGCGGAGCTGCCGGCCCTGGTGAGTGCTGGATGGCGACTGCCGACTCTCCTTGGCAACCCGGCCAGGGAGGGCTCGATTTCCCGCGGAAAGTTACGGAGCGCGGGAAGATGGTGACGGCCAGTTTTGTGACAAAATAGCATTTAAATCAATATGAATTAATTATTTAAGAATATTAAATACATAAAAAGTTTTAGTTAATTCTCTTAATTATAACTGCATGTGCACTATGTTCAGATTGCGCATTGCCACACCCGGCTGGGCGCTCGCACAACATAGCCGGCCATGACTAGCGTCACATTGTTTGGTGCACTGCCCTAACCTATTCTACCTGGCATGTGCGGGCGTGTTCGTTAGACTTGTCCTAATTCAGGTGTTGAGGACACATAACGGCCTGTGCTCTCAGAGGTAGCATCGATGGCGGCGTCACATTATATGTTGTTTGTTGCTTTCAAATGTTGGGAAAAAAAAAAACCATACAGCACAAATTATTGTTCGTTAAATGTTATTATCTGCATGTTTTTATAATATGTGGATATTATTTATACTTAAAAGATAAACCAAGTACTATAATCACCATTGATACAAAAAACCACATATTTTTAAGTCACCAGAAATGATTCCTGAGATATTTTAAGGATAGTGCAATATGTTAATTCATTATATTTTGCTCCCATGTATTTCGCATTGAAAATAAATTTATTACATGTAATTTGGGCACGATATATAGGCCTACCTAATGTATGATTCGTTAAAATATTGTCGAGTATGTTAAACCAACTGATAAATAAAATATTCTCCTTCAAATTACCACAATGTCCAACTTCTAATCACACACACAAATTGGCGGGGGGAGGGGGGGGGGGGTAGTGTGGACATGGGGTTAGTGTGGACAGTCATGATATATCTTTCAGTATTGACAGAGATAAGCTAATAATTTTTTCAAAGGTTGGCTATTCTGACTAAAATCATATGATGCAGTAAGGAGATGATGATTGTATACTCTTTCTTAATATCTATGTTTACATGTTTTTGTTGGTTCCTGCTACAATTTTGCATGCTTGTAAAAGGTAAGATAGTTTCAGACTTTTATTTCTCACGTAGTTTTACTTCAATAGTTCTAAGGGCCGTATTCCAATACACAAAAATAAGGGTTTAGGTGTTGAATATGCGATACCTGTACCCTAACCATATTCCAGGTGCACGATAGGACACGGCCAGTACCTTATTTTTAGGGCACTGATTTTTGGTGTCCTATCTGTTGCCGTTTCGTTGCCAAAATCACGCGCATGCGCAGAGCTCACTTTTTCGTTGATTTCTCCCAGATGGCTGAATCGCATCTGGCGCCATTAACTCATATATAGTCATTTTAATTATAATCGGGGGATGTATAATGTGTTTTAGTGTGTCAAATAAAACTTTATAGTAGGAAAAACTATTCTGAAATATATTTGATTAATTAATGGTCATAAAAACAAATAATCAACAACTTTAAAATAACCTAGTGTGTCAAATAAAACTTTATAATAGCAAAACCTATTCTGGAATATATTTGAATAGTTAAACGGTCATAAAAACAAATAATCAACAACTTTAAAATTACCTGAGAAAATTAAAATTACGCCAATTAATTCGCACGATAGTGCTGCTATCTGTAGGATTTTGGCGTACCAAATCCATCGATAGTTGCCAAACATCCGCTAGAATGCATTGAAATCAGTTTCTAGCCTCGTACAGGGCACAGTTTATTAAAACAGTTGCTTTTTCGTTTCCTAACAGGAATTGGATTGGGACGCGTTCTGGAATACAGTCTGCGAGATAGGTTACAGTTGTATCCCAACAAGGTAGTGCTTATTCGCTACCTTACCTGAATGTTTTGGAATACCGCCCTAAAAGTATGTTTTTTTTTTCAACTTACCTACAAGAATTTTAGTTTATATATTTTAAGGAAGGAAATATTGTCAACCAATTTTTTTTTGTGAAACAGTGTTCTAGGGGCTAGTGTGGACAAGGTAAGGGGGGGGGGGGGGGCTAGTGTGGACACATCCAAACCTTGTCCACACTAGCCCCTTAAGCCTAAGCCTCTTCTTTATTTTTAATGGAACTAACATTTATTATTTCTTGCTTTAAGGTTTTTTTATCACTTTGGAGATAAGAATATTTTCTTGCCAGTGAACGGTAACACTAGCCAATTTAAGATAATTGAACCTACAAATTTATTTTTGTTACAGATGGTGCGGACATATAAAAGAAAAACAACTCGGTGCGACATTTCAGAAGAAAATGTTCGGAAAGCATTGGATGAGGTTTTGAAGGAGAAAAAGACTATTAGAACAATTGCTGAAAAATTTGGGCTCAAAAAGTCAATGCTATCGAAGGGGCTTCAGTTATTGAAGTCACAGTTGTTGGTTATCAGTGATTCTGGTAATTCCTCAGAGGAGGACACTCTAGGTGCAAGTCTTCGAGTGAAAGGTAGAAACAAGTACTGTGTTCATCAAGTATTTCAGATGATCAAGAAAACAAGTTAAGTGACTATTTAACCACAGCTTCTGCAATGCATTACGGACTTATGTATAATCAAGCCAGGAAGCTTGCTTACGAATATTCTGCAAAACTTAAAATTAAATTTCCATCAAGCTGGGAACGAGATCAGACTGCAAGTCTTGACTGGATAAAGAGCTTCATGAAACGTGATCAACAGATAAGTCTATGCAAGCCTGAGAATACGAGCCTTGCAAGAGCAACAGCATTCAATAGAACCAATGTTGCAGAATTTGTTTGATAACTATAGTTCTGTAATGGATCGATATCATTTTCCACCAAACAAAATTTTCAACTTGGATGAAACTGGTGTCAGTACTGTCTTTCCGAGTTCAAAAGTTATTGCTGAAACAGGGAAGAAACAGATGGGACAAGTAGTAGCACGAGAGCGAGGTGAATTAGTCACAGTTTGCATATAATTGCTGCCTGTGGGAACAGTATGCCTCCAGTTTTAGTTTTCCCAAAAATTCGTCTCAGGGACTGCTACCTTGCTGGAGTACAAACTTGAAGTTTGGGGATTCCATCCTCATCTGGCTGGATGACTGCAGAACTTTTTATTAATGTCTTGCAACATGTTCAACAGCAAACAAATTGTGCATCTGACAACTCTATCTTATTGTTGCTTGATAATCACACCAGTCACATAACTGTTGAATCTGTATCATTTGCCAAGGATCATGGCATTATACTGCTCACCATCCCTCATTGTTCTCACCGGATGCAACCATTAGATATCTCTGTGTTTGAGCCATTCAAGGCTGCTTTAAGGGGGGCTTTCAATGACTTAACCCGATCTCTGGCTTCCCAAAACAAAGTAATATGTGTGGAAAACATAGCCAGCCTTGTAGGAGTAGCATACATAAACTCATTCACACCAAAAAATATTCTATATTTTATTCTAAAACTGGAATTTGGCCTTTCAACCGCCTCATTTTCTCAGAAGAGGACTTTTTGGGTAATTATGTCTCAGACAGGCCACTGCCTAATGAGGCCACTAATGAAATAAATGGCAACTATCCAGAAGAAGACCCAGGTGCTGTTGCTATCTCTCCCCAGGTTTCATTTGAAAATGTGGAGGGAAACAAACTTTCTGTTGCAGATGTGACAGCTGAAGGAGCCACCACTAGTCACAATGAAAAAGAGTCGCTGGACCTCGAAAAAAAGGTACAAGGGGAAGGAAGCGAGGTAAATCTCGAATCTTTACTGATACCCCAGAGAAAAGAAGATTAGAAGAATTAGAAGAAAATAAGTGATAAAAAAGGGAAAGAAAGATGATAAGCAATCCCAGAAATCAAAGAGTATCTAAAAAGGAAGTAAAAACATGCTTATTTAAATAAAAAAAGCAAGTCAACAGAATAACACAGAAGAAAAATGTATCATAAACAGAAGAATCTGATGGAGGAATGTAACTTCTGTCTGAAAATGAAGGTTTTGATTTTAGTTATAGTGACAGTGAGCTCAGTAGATCAGTACCTTTGATTGACAGTGATCAAATAGAAATTGGAGACTTTTTAATGGTCAAGTTCACAAATACAAAGGATAATGCTGTGTTTTATGTTGGTCAAGTGCAAGTCAAGGGCAACGAAGAATTTGAAGTGAAATATTTGAGGAAAAAGGGTAACAAATTTGTTTTCCCAGACTTGAATGACATTTCTGTTGTGCCAAGGCAAGAAATTTACTCAAAACTCCCCAGGCCAAAATAAATGAGGGGAACTAAACAAACTGCAAATAATTTGACATTTGAAGTAAATTTTTGTGATTTTTATATGAAGTAATTAGAATTCAGTATGGAAAAGTATTTGGTAAATTTGAAACTAATGTGTTTTTAAGGCCATAACATTTACTTCAAACTATCAGTTTTTATAGCCTTATCTCAAATTTGTTAAATTTTATATTTTTGTAGGGTCTAACAATATAAAGTTAAAATGTTGTACTTACCAGTACTTTTAAAAATAACTGTCACTTACAATTTCCTTTGAAATAAATTATTGCAAACATACAAAACTCTTCCTGTCTACACTAGCCCCATGAATAATTTTGATTTGTCTACTTTAGTCCCTAGATGGGGCTAAAGTGAATGAATGTAATGTAATCACAAAAATAAAAATTTTCATATATAAATAAAGATAATTGGGCAATGCTTGGATTACAAAATGTAAATGTATATAGCCTGCTCTATGTGTTGCTACATCAAAATGGCTATTTATTTGACGGTTAAGAACTTAGGTAACATGAAAAAGTGTCCACACTAACCCCCCTCTCCCCTACCTTTTGAGTAGGTATACCTATGAAATTCCCAGCCAAAATCTTAAATGTTGTTTGACACAATCACGCACATATATCAACAGAAACAGGAGGAAATTTTAAACTATAAGAAATGATGCTGAAATGGCTTGACACTGGACTATATGTTACACGCATTTGATCACGGAGTTAGGAATTGCCAGAGACAGAATACTGTGAATTTGTTGATGTCACTTTTTAATCTCATCGCCATATTGTATACGCCCAAAACATTGCAGAAATGGAGTTTGACCACGTGTGTTGACGGTTTAGTATGAATTAGAATCTCCATTGTTGAAAACTTCCACTTTCATAAATAAAAGGTCGTTTAAACCTGTTTCCACATGATGGTGTGCGAATGTTCCGAAGCCTACTTCGGGCATCGCGCTCTCTCTAGACAATAGTATGGTGTTTCATAATACAAATACATTTATAACCATACAAATACTCTTATGAATTTACAAATATACAATTACATTCTTAATTACAATAGTCCGTGTCCATTTATTCTATTACAGACACATACATTGGGTGGCGATGCTCCATGGAGGTTTCAAATGTCAGAAGGGTAATGGCATTGCACATCACTAGAAGAATTATTAGCTGCAGAGTTGCTGTTGATCTTAGACTAACTGGCTTGGTATATTATGCTGTTTTAAGATACAATACAGTACAGAAATAAATTTATTTAGTGGTAACCCACTGGGAGAGGTAATTATGTAAATGAAAACAACCAAATATTTAGATTTGATACCTGGTATATTATATTATTGATTATTATTATTCTTACTCAATTTTCCTGCAGCAGTTTTACAGAAAGCACATTATGTGAGTTTAAATAAACTTGAACAGAAATATCATCATGAATTGGCGATAAAAGTACTCTTGATACTACTAACATGAGTTACCAAATGAAATTTACAGAAAGCTGGTACCATAATATTTAATTAAGATGTCGGCCGGCTTTCGGTGCGGCTGCAAGAGTTCCGTTACATAGCATCTGGACTTCACCCTCTCATAGGTAAGTGGATCCCATCGGCCCATTTACATCCTGTTAGACGCTTTAATTTTTTCGGTAGCTGTTTTCTTAACATTTGTCCTTTTCTTTTTTTTTTTATCACAGCATTAACTTTTGCTTTTGCAGTGGGGTTCAAAATTACGGGTCCAGAGTTGCTCTTCTCTGGTTGCTCCCTACCTTTGTGTCACCACCCCTCTGGATGACTGCACCCTCGCATTAAGCCTGGCTCCCGCCACATATGTCCTAGTGGGGGCACTAACCTCCACTCATCCGTACTGGCTGGGCACACAGGCAGATAAGTCCTCGCTCGAGAAATGTTGATAAATAAAATTTTATTCATTAATCTACATTTCAAGCCTGCACCTTATCAAACTCTATTTTCGGACTTTAAAAAAGGAAAAAGGAAGAATAATCATAACAAAAATATTAAATGAACAGTTTTGAAATTTTATGGTATTCTTTGTTGAACGTGGTATATAAATGGGGCTCCTGGCACTGGAGCTGGAGCGAGGTGTGAGGTGGGGCCAGTGACGGAGCGACCTCTGATGTCACAGTGGCCATCTTAGACTCGAAATTCCTCAAATACCTAGAAATTCCCTATTTCGAGGGGAAAACTCTCATTTTGAGGGAAATTTTCCCGTTTTTATTCCAGAAAAATTAAAAAAAAATCGAAATGTCCCCACTGAGGTTTAAATTTCCCACAGGCAAGCCTCCAATAAGCCTCTGGAGAGAGCTTTGACTTTAACCTTGACCTAGCCATGATATTTGCACTTTTAGTTATGCCCGCCAACTTGGATACATAATGTTACACTTTTCGTTATGGTCGCCATCTTGTATGTGTATGATGTCATAGTTGCACTTTTAATTACGCCCGCCATATTTGAGTCTCGAATGTTGCACTTTTTGTTATGGTCGCCATCTTGAAAATCCGTATATTTTATGCTAGAAAATCGGGGAAAAATTTAAAATTAATAAATAATTTTAATTAATAAAATTTTAATAAAAACTTTATGTCAGCTTGGATTTTAGAAACATTGAAATTTTCGTTACTGCAGACAACTTGAAATTACGTTTTTTTAATGCTAGAAAATGTGTCATTCCCAAACGAATGAACTAGCAGAACGAAGGGTTCAAACATCTTGAATTGTGACATCACAGCGGCAATCTTTGGTGACATTGACCTTGACCTTCAAAACTTGCAAAACAATGAACTCAAAAATTTGTCAAAATTGGCCCACAATTCACCAAAAACGGCGGACCCTTAGCACAATGCCACACCCTTCAACCTGTAGCAGGAGGCACATTTATGTACTACTGTCCCAAGTCATCTCTAGCCTGGGATGCTTACGTATCCTGGATTACTGTCAAGTTGGCGGGCGCGAGAGAACGGGGAAAGGGGCTGGTGAAATGGCGAGTGGGATTTTGGGACGGGAGGGGGGGGGGGAGGTGTTGAGAAGTGTGAGAGGGGGGGGTAGATAAGGGGGGGGGGACGCCGACGGTGATTAAAACTAGCGGTCGAGCCGCTGCGGTAATGAAATCCGGCCTGCAAGGCACTCGCCGCCTCATTAAGGCCCGCCACAGCGCAGGGACACTTGGCAACGCCGCCCCCCCCCCCCCCGGGTCCGTCAACCTGTCCATTCCCGACCCCGCCCCAAGCCCGGCTGAGCTCACGACACAGTCACCTTTCACAGCTCTTCTCACTACTGAAACCTTTAGGAAGCCCGAGATTCCCTTAGTTTACCTAACCTAACCTAACCTAAGCAGGGGCGCAACAACTAAATTTCCAAAGGGGGGGCAATATACCTTTTTATAAAGAATCATCGATCCCCCCCTATTAAAGCGGGGGGTTCCGGTGGTCCTCCCCCGGGAAAATTTGTATTTCAAGGTGGAAAATGGTGCTATTTAAGCAGTTTTATTATCTAAAAATTGATTACACAGCACTTTCTTTGCCTCCGTTTGCCCCCACTTCAAGGATACAGAAAAGGGGGGGGGGGGGGGGCAAAATACCCTTGCTCCCCCTGTTGTTGCGCCCCTGAACCTAACCTAACCTAACCTAACCTAACCTAACCTAACCTAACCAACTCTACGTTTATTTCGTAGGTAGGGTCACTGTTAGAGAGGGACCTAGGGAAGAGACATAGAAAGAGGGACACGTGCATCGTCTGCTTTGTGCGTGGATTGGCCAGCCATGCCGGCGATTGAAGTCACGACTCACTCTTCCATATTAATGTTGGTTTGAAATTATGTTAAGTTGGGCCCAGGTTAAAACCTGTATAGACGCGGGGGGGAAACACCGGGCACAGACATGCGGGGTGTAATGAGTTGCGTCAAGTGCAGGAGAACACAAGACACGGAGGAATGTATCGACGAAGAGTTTGCCGGTTCAGAAAGGGGAGTCTACTTAAGATTCATAGACTCCGGATCAGTCTCCGAACATTTACGTAGTTCACCACTCGCTCGTGGATAGAGAGATCCCAACATCTCGTATGTTTGTTATGACATTTAACAATAGTAGAGTGTTTTGTTCATTGTTAACCTAACCTAATCAACATTTAGTTTCAGTTATGATCACCTAACACGTACGGAAACCTAACGAAGGAAGTCTTGAGATTATTTTAAAATTTTAACAGCGTTTTTAAGTACCATCTTGAAAAAAAAAAGTCTGAATTTTTGCGAGATTTATTACGAGAATAATTATAAGGCGCGAATTATAAACTGGTTAATCAATTGTCTGATTCTGGTTGAGTGAATCTTAGGTTTTTCGAAATGTAAGCCCTGTAGCTTACAACTTTTTGTAATATAAATCGTGCATAAATGATTTTAAGGCTTGCACGAAACATTCTGGAGCTGCGTGACTTCGGTTATCATGACAATTACCGAATAAACGCTATATCAGTTTCAACAGGTTTTACATTAAGAGATTTAAGACATTACAAAATAGTGTCCACGGTTGTAGTCCAATGACATCACAGCGGAATTTATTTGTAGTAGTAAGTCACTATAGACTTCAAGCATGTCATTATATTATTAAATTGTCTGTGCTTCGTCAAAGCAAAGTTTTTAGTACCAAACATTAAAATAATGTGTTATGGAATAAAAATCATGGTCAATAGCACATCAAAATAAATTTAAAATGACTTCATCCTAGGCTTCGCCAAGATGATAGGATGCCGTACTTAGCTTATGAGCTTACCTGACGTCACAAGTACTTACCTCTCATCTGACCTGTAGAATAAAAAATTGTCTGGTGTTAAACATCTCAAGTTGCTTGCACAAAAAAAAATCCCTCGTAGTGGCCTGTATTATTTTACTTATTTCTTTATCAAGCACCGTTGATTTGATATTAAAAGTGTATCCCCGACAGATGCATGTCAGTTTGGTACATCATTTTACACTAGTTTTACACCAATGTTTACAGGTATTGAACCTTAATAGACTATACTTATTAGTTAAAGTTTCCAGAATGTACAAAACAAAAATACTTTTTCACACTAATATATGTAGGTATACATATTAACAACTTGTGAGTTTGATTGTCTCTTAAACACATTCACGTTTTTACTACTGATCTCATTTCGGTGTAATTTGGGAAAGAGGTAGCCCGTAAACTGCATTAACACAAATGCTTTATAAAATTAGGAATTAACACCCTTAAAGGGGTGTAAATGGGCAAAAAACTATTTTATAAGAGAAAATAATATAAGTTATAGTAGGATATCACAAACATACAAACAAAGAGTGCCTTTCTCTATGTACGCTAAGCAAAATAGGCAATATGAAGACTTGAAGTTAGGCTTTTGTTGCTCTAAAAGTAAAAAATTGTGTCGTTATAAGCTAAAAACTGAGGGAGTGCAGTGTATTCCTACTAACGACGGAATTATTCGCTGCGTTGTACTCTTCCAGCAATAAACACAGTAGGTATTTCTTTGACCTCTCGGAGAAACTTCCAAACGACAGAGTTAACGGTGGGTGTAATATTGCAGCCTCGATCGGCCACACCAATACGACGTATGTTTTTTTTCGGAACTCGGTAGGAGCTACACCGTTAAAAAAATCCACCTTTATATTCACGAAGAAAGTTGGTTACAAATTATCCAGGGCTCTTGGTAAATTTACTGGCACTGAAGTTCACTTACTTTGAACATGATACCAAAAAAAAAAAATGTTCCGAGTACATCAACAAAAAAAAATTCAAATAACTGGTTAAGTCTACCAAGAACACTTTTTTTTTTTTTTCAACGTGTGTAGGTATTTGCCTTTGTTTAGAACGAAACATAGTACATCTCGGAAGTCAGTCTAAATACAGCGTAGTTTCCACGAAGATTAAGTTATGTGTAATTACGAAGAGCTCTTGGTTTATTTTAGGGCGCGGTTACACGGGACCCTGAACTACTTCAGGTGAACATGTTTAAGTAAACACGTTTACGAACCTGAAAGTGTACGGTTACACGGTAGTTGCTGAAAAGTGTGTTCAGCTCTAAAACCGATTGTCTAATGTCAACGAATGACTGTGTTGTTGATATTCTCTATTTTGTATCCAGAAAACGCGGGATTTTCTCACTTACTTATACAGTATTATCAGCAGAAATATGTGTTTTAATATTGCTCAATAATTTTTTACAAATCGGGAATTCAAACAACATGCACAGAAAAAATTTTAAACTTGTTTTTTTATTATTTTTTGAGCGAGAGTACCTATCTCAGTTTTAAGAAAATTAAGGTCAGGATCAATTTAAAACAAAATATATATAATTACATGTTGAATTTTTTTGTTGCATTCGGTAAAATATTACTCGAACTTGTGCCAGGAACACTTTTCATCTTGAATTTCTGCAAAGGACTGTTTATATTCTAAACAGCCAATCAGAGACTAATGTAGAAGATATGTCGATCTGAACTACTTTGCCAACCTGTTTAAGTTAAATGGGAAATGGCCTTGAACGAAACATGTTCAGACTGTGTGTAACCGCACTCAACAGCTGAACATGTTCACCTGAAGTAGTTCAGACTCCCGTGTAACCGCGCCCTTAGTTTATCTCTTCGTTTAAAAGTCCGTAATTTGACTGTAATTTCTGAACAGTGAATCAGATACCCTCATCGGGTCATGTACCCTCTCCTCCCCTCCCCCAACCAAGCGAGGCAGGCGATCTCCGTTAGTGCAGTCAAATGTGCGCCGGCTTCCGATGGGAGGGGTTCCAGGTTCGAGTCTAGGGGGGAAAGAACGGGCGTGAATATTGTATTCGCCTAATAAATTCGACAATTATTGTCACTCGCACGGTCAGAAAAATTGTCCAATAGGAATTAGGTACGTACGTAAAACTAGTCAAAATACAGTAATTAAAAGGGGGGGTTGGTTGGATCGTTTGTAGGGGAAAAAAATTACCAACGTAATAACTTCTCACATCATTCGCCTCCAAACAACGAATTTTCCGTAAGTGGAAACGTAAAGTTAATTTATTTTTTCAAGTTCATTATTCACCAAAGCCCCAGTTTATAGAACCTTAGTCAAACAAGTGTTGGTTATCAAAATACACTTATCAAGGGCGAATCCAAGTTTTTTTAAAATCAAAATACACTTATCCAAGGGCGTATCCAAGCATTTGTTATCAAAATACACTTATCCAAGGGTTTGTTATCAAAATACACTTATCCAAGGGCGTATCCAAGCATTTGTTATCAAAATACACGTATCCAAGGGCGAATCCATGGGTTTGTTATCATAATACAATTATCCAAGGGCGTATCCAAGTATTTATCAAAATACACTTATCCAAGGGTGAATAAAAAGATTTGGGCAAATTAGTGGATGGGTGGAGCTACTGCCCTTCCAAAGTTAAAAATAAAATAAACTGAAAGTAATAAATAAGATTTTAAAAAAACTAAAAAACACGCTTTTATAGAAAATCCAACTAAAAAATAGAAAATAAATTTTAATAAATTTAATTTTAAATAGTGTAAAATAAAAAAAAAATGTTTTTCATTTAAAAAAACCGTGGGGTGCATGGTGTCAATAGTTATTATTATTTTACTGGCAGATATGAGTAGAAGGATTATCATTTTGATAATATCTTAAAAAGTACCCCACGCTTTTTTTAAAAATAAAATACATTTTTTATTTTACACTATTTTTAAATTACATTTATTAAAGTTTATTTTCTATTTTTTATTTGGATTTTCTATAAAAGCGTGTTTTTTAGTTTTTTAAACTCTTATTTATTTTTCACTTTTTAGTTTTGTTTATTTATAAAAAATGCGTGGTTTTTTAAATTTTTTTAAACCGTTATTTGTTCTAATCTTCTATTAATTCCGTGATAACTATAAGTAACTGTAATTATTTTACAAATTATTAATGTGTACAGCTGTATTGATAGTCAAATCTCGATTTTAGAAGCCATTCAAAAATTTTAACGTTATCAATATATACAGTGAGACTTAATGGTTTAAGGTTATTGACGAACAAGTGATATCGACCAGTCTTACATACTGTACGAAATTAATGCTGTGAAGCAGGAAAGGATGGGAGTTACGAATTAATTATTACGTGAAGCGTTCCACATTTACGTAACAGGAATTTTGGGAAGGATAAGAATTGAGAAAGGATGAGGAAATGACCTGCTCAATGGGAGTGTATACAATATGTGAGAAAAATTCGGATAGACGGGACTGGGATTAGAACCCAGAGCCTTCCGATGACATGTCGACTGCTCTACCATCGGGCGCTCGATGTACGATAAATATGATACAAAGCGCCCCACGTTTTTTTTCACAACAATACTAGTATTTTTCATTCATTATTGTTTTAAGCTTATTTTAAAAATTATTTCCTCAATTTCTTCCAGGTAAAAATTCTTAAACTGTACTAAGTTTTGCTCTCTATCTAAATATGTTGATATATAATCTGTCAAACTTATCCATATTTTCCGTGTTTGATGTCTTTTATTTAATGAGTTACTGACCTGGGCATAGTTTGGAGTATTTGTAACTGCTTGGTGTAGATTTGCAGTATGTTGTTCGAGTGGAATTTCAAAAATATGCCTATCAGGTGTAGCTATTGAGGTTATGCATATGCTGTTTGATTTCCCATCTGCTGTTGGTTTCACAGCAAAATCAAACTTCAATTTTTCCATGTTTCGTGAAATATTTGCATAAAATGTTGTTTTATAATAATATTTCACTCTTAGTTAATTGGTAAAATGAAACAAGGACGTAATTGTGTTTCTCTATTTAACGAAAGAAACAACATTTAAAGCCCTTATTTAAGGTTTTTTTCTTCATATTTTTACAAATATAGATAATATTCTCTTCAAGAAAGTATATTTTTCACAATAATCATAACCCACTCTCGCTTTTCATTTAATTAAATGTCACAAAATTTTTAGTAGGCTTTGTTTATATCGCGCCAAAGACAAACTGAAAGAAAAGAGTTCGCACATGAGCGAAATTTTCTTTACAAATACGTCTTTGTTTCATTTTACCAATTAAATAAATTGACAAAAATCTTATTTTGCAAATTGATTAATGGAATAATCTTATCAAATTAGTGTATTGTCATCGGTCCTCGATAAATCTACAAAGTTTGAATGAAATCTGGCCGTTTAAAGTGGGTCAAAATCGCACCCAAAGGAGTCGGTTACAAACATACAAACAAACATACAAACAAACATACAAACAAACATACAGGTGAAGCTAATATAAAGCGTGTAAAAAATAAACAACAAACCCTCCCAAAACACTACATATTCAAACATTTTTTTTCTAATGAATGATGTTCTTCCTCTTGTAATAGTATTTTTTTTATTGTATAGCACCATTGACCCTTTTCCCCCAATTTAGAAGTAGCAATTTAAAAAAGCTGCTTGAGCTGGAATTAACCCTTGCACTTATCATATTTATAACAAAATAAATTTGGGTGGGTAGATTAAAAGGTGCGACTACCGCTATGCTTATTTTTTTTTTTTTTGTGAATTCGGTTCAAGTTCCAAAGTACGTGTTGTGATTGTCTGATTTCTCTGGGTTGACCGCGTCCACTGCTTCTGTGCTGGACGTGTTACCACTGGACTGGGGCTATGTGGACGGTTGTGTTACCACTGGACTGGGGCTATGTGGACGGCTGCAGCTCGAGACGTAGTGTTGCGTTACCGCTCCGGACCGCCTGTTGCCTTTCTCTGGGCTTCTTTTTTTCGTAGTCCATAGAGCTGACATATCTCTGCATCGGAGAGTGTAGGTGGTCGGTTAGAAATGGGTGTCACTCGTTGCTTCTTCGATTTTTTTGCTCGCGTAAAAAAAAAAAAAAAATATAGTGCACAAAATACTAACGTATTTTTATTTTATTTTACAAAACGTAGTTTACACTCTATCGTAAAGAATAAACGTTGTTTGGAGCAAATCGACCACGTACTATAGTTGCTAGCTCGCTTGCGGCTGAACGCTGGCCGCGCCTACCACGCACTTCAGTGTTCGCCGGCGCGCGGTGACGTCATTGCGGGGGACACCGGGGGGGGGGGGGGGGCAACAGTGTTTCCCGTCGCCGTCAGAGCGCGCTTCACGACGGCCTGGTTATTATCAGCCTCGAGTGTATAGTTCGGCCGTAGTGGGCGTTTCAAAGTATCCTAATTTCGTGTCGCCAAGATTCTGTCATGACCCCCCCCCCCCCCTCCTTCCAGTACGAAACATAAGACGTTCACCGAATTTACGTCAAACGACACGCCCCTGACACGGGATTCGAACCCTCGACGCTCTGCACCGCAGCTGGCGCATTCATACTAACTGCGGCTCTCTCCCGTTTACTCCGCTAACCCTTTCTCCCGTGACCTCAAATGTCGACGAGACTTTATATATCTATGTGAATGTATGTTTCATTCGTGCATTAATCCATTCATTCATTCATTCATTCATTCGAGCCACGATCGCCCTAACAAACGCCACCGTTAACCGAAACATTAGCGCATCGCCCATGCCGTTTGCTCCGGGCCGGAAGTAATTGCCCGTCGCTCCACGGAAACCATTTCGAGCCCCACCCGCGCGGTACGAGAACGTGATTACCCCCACCCCTTCGACCTTGCAATTACGCCCTGGACGCGCGCACGTGTCGCTTATGTTCACGCGTGCGGTGCGCGTGTGTTTTTGTACAATTTTTTTCCTCCTCTCTCCCGCAACATAACCTCCGACGGCTAAGCCCCGGGCCGTGAAAATCAAAGTTTATCCGCGCGGGCGGTTTGGTGATGGAAAAGAGAATGGGGAAAAACTCCGGGTTTGGGAGAGAGAGAGAGAGAGAGAGAGAGAGAGAGAGAGAGAGAAGTGGGTGGTAGCTGAATAATTCAGCTCGGTCGCAACCTGGACAGCATCTGTGTTTTATCGCCTCCGGAGTACGAGCGTACCGCAATATGCCGCGCTTCGGACACGGTAATTGTCGCGCCCGCCGACCAATCATCACCAACCGCGCAAACCCCCGTTCCACTTTTGAGTGGCTTTCGAGCAAGGGGGATGGGTGCTGTGCAAAGTGTTGCAGGAACCTAGGAATTGGCGACGAGTTGAAATTAACCAACCCTCCGAAAACCCTCATCCCCCTCCCCCATATACCGCCCTACCTATACATCGACCCCTTGCTCATAGACCTGCCGAAAACGCTCATGAAATATCCAGGCGGATGAGCGGGTCGCATTCGCAATCTGCCGGCCTGCGCCTTCACGACCGGAGAGTAGCGGGTGGACGAGCGAAACGAACGAACCAGTGTTGAAAGAAATTCCATCTTCTTGGACAATCAAGTGGGCGCTTGTTCTTAAGTAGAAGTCGTTCTGGTTGACAATTGGTCAGGAAAAACAAAACGTAGCTCTACGAAGGCTAATTTTAAGAACCTTCGTTTAACTTACTTGAAAGGAACTCTCTCAGAAGAATTTTAAAAAAAGGCGGAAAAAAATGCCACCATGAAGTGAGTATTAATAAACAAACACGTCAACAACTATGGAGTTGGGAATTGTCAAGATACGGCATGCTGTGATGTAACTGAAGTCACTTTTGTTTTTAACTCTCCGTCGACAAAATGTTCCATCCGAAAACATCGTGGAAATGGTGCTTGATCACGTCTGATGGTGGAATGTTTCCGAAATGCAAACACTAAACTTCAGCCAATGTTTTGGACTTTTAACCAACATGGCAGAGGCCATCAGCTGGAAAAAAATAACCCGGCTTCAACTTCGCATAGTGTCAATTTAGTAACGCATGTCTCGTACGCCCAGCTCTTAAGATTTACCATCAGCTACATGACAGAAATTGGGAATAGTCCGTGCCCTTTTTGAATGTGGGTTTTAATATGGTTTGGCTGGAGGTTACATGGTTTTTCCCCTTCCAGTTTGCTTTTGGGGAGGGAGCTCCAGTCCTATTTTGCTTGAAAAGGCGTGGGAAGAAGCCTCAGGTAATTTGCAAAATGCGAGAACTAAATTCAAGCAATATGGCAAAGGCAGATTTGAAAAAAAAGTTTGCTACTGGAAGTATCGTACTTTGAAGGCAACTTATGCTAAGCAAAAAGGCAGAGTTTAAAATGGCAAAGCTAGAATACGCCTATGCGAGCCCCTTTCACATCGTTAGGTTATTGGTACCTGTTACAGTGTTGCTGCTAAAGGTTCAAATCTCTCATCGTACTAGAAAGGCATACCTGAGTCATTGGAAAACATATGTGTGTTAGTGTGCGATTGCACCATTCTATCTGCGAATTTTTAGGCTTGGTGGGATTAGATTTGATCTGGGAAACTGTCACAAATAGATAAATTAGCTTTTTAATAGTTCTTTAGGTGCTTCGCTCACTTTTTTTTTTTTTGCTGTTTGAATGAGTTTTATTTTTCGCTCTTTCTCTGTTAGTCTTTCTTGCTTCTGCTGTTGTTTGCGTGTTAGATGTTTGCGACGTTTGTAACGTTTTCCTGAATTCAATTTTTTTTTCGATGTTGGTACTGTTAACTATGACTTGTCAGATCTAGATGAGTTAGTCACTCATTTTTGTTAGGGATGTTGAGGTGCATACCACCGCCTCTTAACTTTTATTTACTTTGTTCCTTGATTTTTGTAAAAATTTAAATTTTTAAATTAGCTGCTTAATTTTTTTCTGTAACGTCTTATTTATTGTTCTGATTTTTCTGTGTTGGGTTAGCACATTTAGTCGCTGTTGCATATTACTTTTAAGCTAACTTTTCAGTCTTTAATGAATTTTGTTTAACGTTCATTTTATATTTTTGTTGTATTTAATTCATTTTTAAAAAAAAATGGGAATAGCTTGGCTCCCGGGTTGTAGCCGTATCAAAAGGCGAAGATATAACCGACGTTCGGTTGACGTTGCAGTCGCCATCATCAGGGTAGCAGATAACCTACTTGTTCATGAACCTACTTGTCGTTTTCACCTTCGACAAACCAGAAGCAAGCAATTTCATGCATGCGATCTTCATTTACTTTTTTGTTCACATCAGTAATTTTTTGTCCAGTTGGTACTTCTGTTCATGATGCTTGTATACCAAGGACACTCTTGCTCGGGGCCGCGACTATGTGTTATGTCAACCAAATATACACACATTTCTAGCTATACATAAGTTTTTTTGTCTGTAATGGTGTTACAGTTTAAAGACAAAATGTCGACACATTGACGCAAGTCGTCAATATTCAAACTGGCTTCTAAACTCCATGTTATCAACTGTCCAAGTCGAAGTTTGGTCAGTGTTACGGCGGATGATGAACGAAACCACGCTGTGTCAACAGACCACCGCACTGGAAGATTTAACGTTCGTCGAAAGCCAGTACAGCAGACGCAACGTAAATTGTAAAATAACGCCTATGAAGTCGGCCCACGTCCAATAGTTTAGCTACAAAATTAGTCTTCGTGACTGTTAAATGAAGTTAAAATAATAAAAATTGGTTGTCTGTAAAGTCGGTTTACGGACGATAGTTTAACGTGACAACGTCATAACAAAACATTGATGAAATGATCGCATACTTTTCTGAATAAAATTGAATCATTTTTATTGAATTATCACTATTTTGTATGGATACAAAGAAGGAGTGAAATGAAATCTACAATTTAATTGATGAATTTACTTTTATTTTCACTCATTAATTAAAATATGTTTATTACTTTAACGAAGAGATTATTTTAACTATAACTTTTATACGTGTTTTCCATTTAACTTCTTCCAATCTGTGTTATTCTGTTGAGGATAGGACGATAATTGGAGAAGTAGGAAACGAACGGGAGTGTTTCAAGTTTAATGTGCCTCGAAAAAAGTCAAATCGATGGTTTGTACCAATCGAGTGGAAGATAGATAGATGCGGCGCAAGCGTACAATGAGCGTAACGGGACACAGCGTAACGGGACTACGTGCGTAACGGGACATTTTTTTCGTGCGTGCAGCCGGCGTTGATCGATTTATTAGACGTTGTCACGTCGAAAAAGTCAAAAATTCATGGTTTTTATGGCTAAACGGGTACCCCCTCAAGGCCAATTACGCGAAGAAGTGAAGTGAAGTGAAGGGGATCTCGGGGCTGTGTATCGGACGAGCGTCGGGGAAGTGCGCAGCGAGGAAAGGCTGAAGTCTCGCGCAGTTGGTCAGCTGCGAGAGGCGTGTGAGGTTGGCTGTCCACCCGCGTGCGAGGGCTGTTGGACTGGCACCTTCGACTGGCGACTGCATGCCTCGACGAGACACCTCGCTGCCGATCTGTGAGTTGGCCCAGGGTCCCCATTCAGAACTTCTGCCCCGTCGCCCCCTGGGGAAGCCTACGATTCACTCGTCCTTCTGGACATACCCGAATACTCACGTTGGCAAGCCTTCTTTTCACAGACGAGAGAACCAAACCCGAAGTTCCCCGCTGTTCATGTTCACTTTTATTTTTCCGTACCACAACAGGTGTATTTATTTGGAGGAAACCGTTTACATGATTTCACAGTATCTTTAATGTAGCTATCCTAACCAAATCAACCGTCCAAAATGTTTTAAAGTATTTATAATGTAGCTAACCTAACCTAATTGACCATTAGCTATCATGAGTTGTATATTTATTTTAATGAACAAAAAAAAAAAAAACCTCGAATATGCACGATCGGACGTTTGGCTCTCTCCTCTGTTGAAAGAAGGCTTGCCAACGTGAGTATTCGGGTATGTCCAGAAGGACGAGTGAATCGTAGGCTTCCCGTCGCCCCTGCCGTAACTCACGAGCCAGTTTTGTTTTTAGTGTCGATAACAACTTCCCGAAACACGATTCCCTAGTACTTAACGAATTTTAATGACAAGCAACGTAACCGATAATTTAACTTCTGTCAATTTTTTTATATTTTTAATTTTAACTCTGCTTTCGTCTGACTGTAACTGTGTCCCTTCTGACTATGCAGCTATGTTGCGCTTGCAAAACCCCACCTCTGCCTTGTGCTCTGGACATGCTAAGTATGTCCCCCCCCCCCCCGTAACGAACTTTTGCACGTAATTTGCAGTAATGCGTCTTTAAGATACATTTAGGTTTGTATATGTACTCAAGACTAAGTAAATAAATTTACTTTTGCGTTCAAGTTAATGCTGCACTCGAAATTTTTTTGTTTTAAAGCAAAATTTGGAATTGTAAGGGTTTTGAACATACGCCATTACTAGTTTTTTGTGAGTGTCATAGAAAAAACCTTTAGAACGTACAAAGAAAGATGAACACACAAACACACAGAAAAAAAAGCCAAAATCAGCCGATGTCAAATGTTAAATGTTAAGAATGCTCAGATAATTCCGTGGGAGGAACTATTCAAAGCAATATCATATCACAGATGAACGAAGTGGGCTGACATAGATGGGACAGTTGCAACAAAAAACTGATAGTAAAAACAACAGCCTTGGACAACATAGCGCCAGAGGAACCCAACGACGATAACTAAAGATATATTCTAGACAACACACCAAAAATATGCTCAAGCGAACCCAGCGATGACAGCACAGACGACTATAGTAGCTGTCATCTAATTAGATCTCGTCGATAGCGAGATAATAGACACGGCAACGGAACAACATTTAGGTGCGTGCGGAAATTATCGACCATGGCGTCTAGAAGCGAACCGTCTCAGCATTTGACAAGAAATATAAGAAACCACGTGAAACCGGGAGGGGGGGGGGGGGGAAAGAGCGAGTCTTTCAGTTCTTGCCAGTGATGTGTAACATCTAACCTATTGTATCACAGACTATGTTTTAACGCGTATTTTAATACAACACCCATAACATTATTGAATTTATGTGATACATTATTATTTCCGAGCGTATTTATAACCTATTAGAAAAGCTGCAGGCAATGCCTCGCGCTGTTCAATACTACTATTAGCGGATCTAACGGAAAACAGCTGTGTCTTCTTTCTCTTTCTCCCTTTACCTCTCTCTCTCTCTTTCTCATTTCAAACACCATGGAAAAAGTTTAGCAGCACAAGTGCCGACTGTAGGCCGCACCGAAAAATTGAATGGCGCGCGCTTCCCCATACTTCCTTGTTACCAGTGGCGTAGCCAGGATTTGTGTATGGGGGGTGTTACGAAGCATGGCTCCCCCGTATTAAAGCGGGGGGTCCGGGGGTCCTCCCCCGGGAAAATTTGGATTTTTAAGGTGTAAAATATTGCTATTTTAGCAGTTTTCGGTACTTAAATTTAAATATTGTAATGGTAAAATTTTTATTAATTTTAATATGAAATTTGTTTGAGTGATGAATAAAAAAATAATTAAAGATTTGGTGCTAAGGGGGGGGGGTTTAACCCCTAAACCCCCCCCTTGGCTACGCCATTGCTTGTTACACACATCCGTTCCTTAACTTACGTCGCATTCACGAAATTACTCCCACCAAACGCCGTATACTGAGAGCTAAGATGTTACACATGAAAAAAAAGGGGGGGGGGGGGGGGGGAAGGTTTAACCGGGGGTTTCAACCCGTTTCCTTCAGATTGCGAGTCCAATGTCTTACCACTCGTTTCCATCGGTAGCTAGAGTAAATATGCTGTGAAATGCAGGCAGGCCTGTAGTTTCAAAATACGACGCATGCAGCGCTGCTGAGCTGAGCCTAGATAACGTAGTGGCAAGGGACTCATCAAGAAGGGAATCTTTCACCGAGTCATCTAGGGTCCCGCTATTGGAGTGAACATTTGGGTAGGACGAGAAAAAGAAATCGATTTTTCGAAAATCGAATTCTAATATGACTCAAAAGTTTACGTACTTGCATGTCTAATCAACAAAAATATAAATATTGAAAACGATCATACAATGACCTTCAGTTCACGCAAAAGGGCCTGAAGTTTGAAAAAAAAATATTACAAAAACACAATTTTAACTTTACGCTCAAAATAAACAGTTAACGTTCTCTGGATTTTAATAGCGTTTTTATAGGAACTTAATTTTCTTGGATATTTCGTCTACATTTGTTTTAATGTCCGAAGCCCTTTTCGACGTGTCATCTCCTATGTTACAGTGGTTGACATCAATACTGACACTGCTAATTAGCTAGCATGTTTGTTTAGAGTCTGCTAGTCCCCAGTATTGTATAAATTATTTTCTTCTAAAATTTTAAGGACAGTTTTTTTTACAATTTATTTTATTGATCTTTTCAACGCTAATAATTAGTAAATCCATATTAATAAAATAGAGTAATTTTCTGTCTTTAGTTCGCATAGTGAAATTTGGCAAGTGGATTTTCCAGGGTGGTGTTAGGAGGAGGGGGGGGGGGGGGGAGAAAGGGGTAGTTGGTTGGTCTGTTCGCACCTTGAAGGGATTTTTTTCAAAACACTTTTTAGTTTTTAACTATATATTTTAAGCACTTTTCGGCCATGATTTCCCGACAATCACAACGGCAGCGACTATTGCATTGTTGATGCTTTCTTCGTCTCCTGGTAACGGCTATTGCATAGTTGACGCTTATTTACTTTAGGATCTTAATCCGCAGTATTTCTGTGATCATATTTGCCATCACATCGCCACAGTAATCGAAGGACCTCAAAACTTGGAATCTAAGATGGTGTCTTTAGTTATTTTATTTTCTCGTGGTTATCTTAGTCATAACAATGTTTTTTATAAGTTAATATTTAGTTTTTTATTCGAGTTATCAGCAGTGGCGTACCCATGAGGAGGGGCAGATAAAATGAGTGGTCACACGTCAGCTAGTGTGTAACGAATCCATAAAAGTCGTGTCTATACATGTAATATATTTTTATAACAGTGACATACAGTGGAATAAGAAGTAATGTTGATGCCAAAAAAAATATTTTAAGAATGTTGCATGTTTGGTAATATTGTTACAACAGCACGCAAAATTTATCCATTGGATTTTGATAAAGTTGAGCACGATCATAATATGTCGCTAAGTAAGTGTTTAAGGAACACTTTTTTTATATATATATTCCATGTGTTACATCGTACCCGCCTTAGTTTTTGCGCGCGTCGTTCTGAAACCAAAAGAAAAAAATAATTCCTGAATCCCAAGAGGTAGAAGAATTTGCGGCCACAACTGGTTTGCGAATACACTTGTTGACTCGTATAACCTTCCAAGGGGTCTTCGGTACACAATGCTACAGACGCAGCGAATATAAATATGGCGGTGTATTGAAATGCGTGTGTACGCGGGTGCTTTTTTTTTCAATTTTTTTTTACCATCCCACACGTCCCTGTGTTTTGTATCAGACATTAATTTTGCATTCGTGACGCCCAGGCCGCGTATAAAAAAAATGATAAAAAAATATTTCCTCCCTTTGTATCCATCGCTCATTTTTTCCCCACCCTTCTCCACGGCTCTTCCCCCTTCACTGCTGCCTTTTTCGGGAATTATTTTCCCTCGGGGTAGGGAAGCAATTAAAGTGGCTGGTGAATTTTTCATCTGTCTCGCGTCGTGTAATCCGCGGGGGTCAGGGCTAACGCCCCAGACGTGGTAATCCCCTTGCGAAGCGCGTGTGTGTCGCAGGCGACCAGCGACAACCCCCCTCCGCTATCCCTTCCCTGTCCCCTACCGCGCGACGCTCCCTTGGCCCTGGCGCGTGATTAAGGGCAACACCGGCGCGGGATGAAAGAACAGGCTGGTCGGCACACAAGTCATCAAGCCTTCCCCCCCCCCCCCTTCTCCTCCTTTCGACGCGGGGCGCGCACCTCCGGCGTGATATGTGGGCGCGGAACATCCTGGAACATTCTCCTCGCTTCCCCCCCTCCCTCTCTTTCTCTTCATCCCTTCCCCCCCTCTCCCTCAATCTACCTCAAGTGACGTTTCGCTTTGAAGTCCCTGCTTGTAATCTGCGGGCCTGGGAGGATGCGCCCCCTCTTTTCTCTCCCCTCCCCTCCTCCACCACCCCGGGCGTGTTTGATTGGGAAGGAGGAGGGGGCAGCTGTAGGCGTGATCCCGAATCGCCACGATCCCCCTACTCATTTCTCGCTTCCGAAAAAAAAAAAAGAGACTAGGCCGTGAAGCACGAGGGGCACAGCTCTTGTGTATTAAGTTATCGACGAGGGGTGGACGTCGACTGTGGAGGCAGAGGCCATCGCGTTCTCGTCGCAACAGAGGTGCGGCCCGACAGCGATAATTTACATTTGCAAAGGTGGTGGTGATGGTGCGGGGGAATTTTCGTTTTCTGCACCTTCAGCCTTGCTCCAGGGGTTTGGCCATGCATCACTGCGTGTATACTGCGTGAAACCGCCCGGCAGGATGTCTGCGCCATGTTTGGTAGAACTGTAGTGTAATTGTGTAAACAGTTTTAACCCTTACAGTATGTTCGTCCACTGAAGTGGACAGTTTATAACTTAATTAATACACGGAGTTTAACAAACCTTGAATGTGTGGGTTAATGTGTATCTAAATTCTAGTGGACATCACACTTTTTGAAATTAAATAAATTTTATTGTACTTCAGTTAATTATTATAATAGAATTATACATTTATATGTATTATGTAATTATAGCGTAAGGTTATTACCACACAAAATACAAAAAAATAGTTAAGTTACATAAAAAAATTAAAATAATGTATAAATTAGGAATTGACAAAGAGGGTTCAATGCTTCAACCACGTGATATTAATCAACTAAAACGTAGTGGACAATTTTTGACACACAATTACTGATGAATTTATTTGCAAAGCAATTATTCATAGGATAAAAATATGAAGTTAATTTGGTTTAACGTTTTTAGGGATATTGAATCATATTTTTTTATTTAAAGATACAATATTCCCCATTATCTTCTTTTTAATTATAATGTTTAATGTATGTATTTATACGACACGATAAAATGTTGCCAGTGTTGTAATGAATGAGTGTGATATGAGGTGACTTCTGAAATGTTTTCTACCTTTTAGGGCGGAATTAGCTTTTCATTTCATGAAGGGGCGATGCGTGCTGGGGTGGGGAGGAAGTGGGAAGCGGATGGCCGTAGGTTTTTGGGTGGTAGGCATGGAACAGCTGCCGGTTAAATGGGTAGTCATATATATATATATGTAACCACATACGCAGGCCCCGATTTAAGGTAGCTAGCTAGTGCTATGAGCAGATATAATCTTTAGTCACCCCCTTCCTTTCCCAGATCTCCCAAATATCATACAATTTTAAAAATAAAGTTTTAAAACAACACATTATGCAACTGAATAGGCCTACTAAGATTTTTCAAAGACAAAAACTGTATCTTTAAATTTTTTTTAGATATTTAAATTAAATAAACGGTTATTGCATGTTCATACGGCTGTTATAACTACCAAAATAAGAGTTATAGTATTGCCGTATATTGTTAAACAAGTTTTAAAACTAGTTATAAAGAATTTAGTTTAAGGCCTAATATTTTTTAACAGCACTGCAATATTTAGTGTAAACTGACATTTCCCCCTGACTCTATCCATGGCAGTTACTCTATGGTATGTCAGGGATCTTACACGTCTCTCTGTGTGCTTCAAATGGTAGGATTTGACAGGTATTTTTAAAAATTAAATTTTTACCGTAAGTTAAAAGAAAACTTATTTTTTGTCCGATTTTTTTTTTTTTTTCGCACTTCAAATCCTCCCACCCCTCAAAAACTGGCGCTCAGGGCAAATCCCGAATGGCCCGTTTGTAAATCGGGGCTTAAAAATAAACTATTTTAACGCATTTGTGACGTCTTGATAATAACTGAAGTTTTACTTCCTTAGGCGCGTTATGAAAAAGTGATGAGAGTGAATTTTTTCGATGCACGCGCACCATGCTACGGAATTTTCACAGGATGAATAAAAGGCTACACGCAAATAAATATATATAAGTGCTAATAAGTTTTACACTTTAGTGATTGGTATTGAATACTGATTCATATCATTAAATCTTTTATTAATGGTGAATATTAGTGTTAGAAATTGTGTTTATAAACTTTTTTCACTGTATTTCTATGAGTGATGTTATGTGACCGCATGCATAACGATGTCAGGTTGCTTGTAAACTTCCATTGTCGTTGTCAGAGAGAGTCTATGGATGGTTGAGTAGTCTCCTGGCCGTTTACATGGGAATGTTTGTGAGGTTACGTTCCCATATGTTTAATTTAATAGTACTATAAATTAATACATTATTTTATAAATAATTGAAATAATAAATTAGAATAAACATTCAGCATAGTTATTGTTATTCATTATTAATTAAAATATATATAGATTATCTTAATAACTTAAATTAATTAATTTTATGCACGTGCTGAGTTTTTTTATAAAAATATTTTATTTGATTTAATTAATACTTTACCAACACTATTTATGATGTAACTCCCGTGCTTTTATTATTTTACTTCTATTAATTATTTGCATTCAAAATTAAAGTAAAATTTTTAATACGCGCGTACATAAGCAAAAGAACACATTTTTTAAAATAAATACGTACAGTTATTTTTAGTGACTTAGGATCACCACTGGGGTGGTGACGGCCTCGCACGCGGAAGACAGATTATCTTATAGCTTATATAAAGAAATTTACTATGGGTTATTTATATGTATTACTTAAAACTACTCTGGATATAATCCTTTTTCAAGGTTTGCAAGAGTAGTATATTTTAATTGTAGTACACAAATTATAATGAACAACACAAGATTATATATTATATAATATGATACAGTTTATATTAGCTTATATAATTAATAAATCGGTTTCTTTTATCTGACTTATTCAAGTTTCCAGGGTATAGCTTTCTGTCATATTTTATTCCTTTTTTTATTTTTTATTTTTTTATTTTTATTTTTTATTTTTAGAGAGAGAAATCTGGTTTATATTGCTTGTTTAATACTCCTTATACATTTTCTTTCAAGTACAAGGATTAAATTCAATCCGACTGTTCGGTTACGCATACACAAGAAGAACAGCCAAGAAACACGCGGAAGACAGGAATCCGTCTACCCCGCGCCACTACTCTATGGTCAGAGTTGAAGCCGAGGCCGAACAGAAAGCTACGCTGTGTTCGCGATGTTCGCTGTGTTCGCAGCTGCGCCAGACGGCCAGACACATCAGACTATAGTCCGCGATGTTTGAGAGACGCATCCCGTGTGGATTCAGATGATGATTCAGACGACGAAGACAACACTCTTCATGGCTCTCGCGGCACGTGAACGCAAAAATTAAAACGGGCTCATGAAGGTAATCTAGAAACAAAATAATTTTTGAACGTTCCCCATCGAGGGACCATATCAGATTTACGGATCATCTCGGAATAAATACAACTCGGGTTTGATAGCGTTCCTTTGGAATCAATTCGAGAGGGATTGTCCTGCATATCCTGCCTTATTGCATACACGTGGGTTTTTATTTCGTAATCCTTCAATGAACTTTGCCGTCGACGTAACTATATGAAGCACAATACCGGGAAGGTAAAATTAAACTTGATAAAGAGGCTAACGCAGAAGTACGTTACAATTCCGCGTAATAACAGATATTATTATTTTTGACGTGACAACGTCTAATTAATCGATGAACACCGGTTGCACGCACATTTTCCCGTTACGCTGTGTCCCGTTACGCTCATTGTACGCTTGCGCCGCATCTATCTCTCTTCCACTCGATTGGAACAACCAAAATTTGACTTTTCGAGGCACATTAAAAACTTGGAACACTCCCGTTCGTTTCCTACTTTTCCTATCATCGTCCTATACTTAACAGAATAACACAGATTGGAAGAAGTTAAATAGCAAACATGTATAAAAGTTATAGTTAAAATAATCTCTTCGTTAAAGTAATAAACATATTTGAATTTATGAGTGCAAATAAAAGTAAATTTATCAATTGAATTGTGGATTTAATTTCACTCCTTCTTTGTATTCATACAAAATAGTGATCATTCAATAACAATGATTCAATTTTATTCATAAAAGCATGCAATCATTTCATCAATGTTTTGTTATGACGTTGTCACGTTAAACTATCGTCCGTAAACCGACTTTACAGACAAACAATTTTTGCTTATCTGCGCATGCGCGCGAAGTCTGCGACGTTTTTTTTAGAAGGCAAAAAAAAAAAAGCCCAACGACGTCGCCAGTATCGCCAACGTGACGAGCACAGCGAGCTCAGCGCCCCTAGCGGCCGAAGCTGGAGTCACCGCGCGTGCTTCGCGGCGCGCACGGCCGGGGACCCCCGTGCGGTTCAGGGGGGGGGGGGGGGGAGGGGCCCGTGTTTGAAGAACTAATGAGCGTCTTCCCGCACCGGTAATCCCTCTGGAGGGGGGGGGGGGGCGAGAAGGGACCAAGGGCGGAGCTCCACCGACATCGCGGAATTACGACAAATCAAATTACCGATGAAAATCGAAGAGAAGGGTGTTTTTTTCCCCCACCCCCCTCCCTAAACCACCCCCTATCCCATTGGTAGAGCAAGCAGCCGGGCTTGTAAGGAGAAAAAAAAAGAGGGAAGGGAATGAATTTTTTTTGAAGCGGCCGCTGACGTTATTACACTGCGTCTGAGTGTACACATGGCGGCGGTGATGCATAACGTTTGCGCGCGCGGCAGTGAAAAAAGCTTGTATTAAAAAAAAAATCTTTTACGAGCAGTGAAATGTTGCCAGATTGCAAAATATCTGTTACCTCGCACCTTAAAAACCATAAAATGATGATATGGTACTCAAGTCGGAATTTTTTTGCATTAAAGCGCGTTCTCACATGCCATATTGTTTTTTTTTCGCTTTTTTTTCGTTATAACTTTTATTTAAAAGTTATTTATAAAATTCTAATTCGTTATCTCCCTAGAATTTGTTGTTCTGCGTAATCATGATCACTTGGGTGCATTTTTACACCCAGTTTCTGTTCTTAACACGTTTAGATTTTAGTAAAGCTTTTCGAAATGGAATGGAAATTTTATTTTTTTTTACAAAGAATGCAATAAATTTGGTTAAAGTTGTCCTTGTTTTCTAGACGTCGAAGCGTCATTGCTGGTAACTTAACATCTGATTGTTCCAAGGCCATAGCTGGAGTACCACAAGGGTCGGTGCTTGGAGTTTTATTTCCTCTGTACATAAATGACCTACCTAAATCGATTGGACACACTCAGTACCATTTATATGCCGTAGATCTTCAACTATATACATCGTTCCCTCCCTCTGTCATTGTTACCAATATTGCCCGATTTATCATGGATCTTTGCAGCTGTCGTTGTCGAGAGTGTGAGAAAAAAAATGATAAGTTGCAATAGTAGGAAAAAATTTACAGTTTCTGGTGAGGAACGATATCAAATTTATGGATCATTTCGGAATAAAATACAACTCAAGTTACATTTCACAGTCGAATCTGCTGCTTTCACAATGCAAGGAAACGTAACAAATGACAACAAACGAGATTCCATTTCAAAGTTATACGAAATATTGATTTAATTTTAAAAACTGTTATGCTTCGAAACCATTACGCGGGCAGAATTTACATAAATTAAAAAAAAAATATTAACCACAAAGTAATAATAGAACAATATATTATTGTACTTGAAACAATTTTTAAACGCATTTAGAATATAAAAAGAACATAGCTACAACACCAGACAAATACTCGGCTTCTCTTGTGTGAACGGAGCAACGTAAACGTAAGAGCTCAGCGTTGCCGAGCTGATCCGTGCGGGTCCGTCTCCGTCTGCGTGTCATTATAGAAAACCTGTTCCGTGAGATCCGGGTCCGTTTACGTGATCCGTCTCCCTTTTCCGTGCCATTGTAGAACAGGCGTAAGTGGGGCGGAAAGAGGAATTATCAGGGATTCCGGCCTAGGAGGTTAAATACCAATGTGGTGTTTAGCGAGCGGTGCGTATATATAATTACGCCAAAGTGTTTAGGTACTAGGAATGTATTTAGAACAGTTAATGTGTAACCTGGCCACGTCAAATAAAAAAAAAAGGTGGACTCTACTTATTAATTATCTCTGCTGGCCCTCTCAAGATATTTGACGTACACTTAAGTAATATAAAAGATAACTACAATGCAATTACAAGTAGTTTCACTGATAAGACATCAACGGCAGTCGTGGCCGAGTGGTTAAGGCGTCTGACTAGAAATCAGATTCCCTCAGGGAGCGTAGGTTCGAATCCTACCGACTGCGAAGATGAAAAAGTCTTTTTTTTTTTTTTCCCATTGTTAGGTACATTGAAATTTAATTTTATAATACACTCTACGAATAAATGCTATTGATAGATTTACTGAGAGAAGTGTAGTCCATTTAAGCTTCAGGAGGATCTGTGATACTAATTGCGAGTGTGAATTATTGAGAGATAAGCAATAAAATAAAATACCCCAAGGTTGGCAAATAAGTAATATTTGCTTCAGATTCAATAGATTGAAAACTATATACGCCCAAAAAATTCACGTTATTTTAGCTTCGGAATTGTGCTTTCTGAGAAGTATAGCGATTTTTTTTTTTCATTTTGTTGGCTTACCCAACTAACCATACACGGTAGTTTTGATCTACTAGACTTACGGTAAAAAAAAACAAAACAAAATTTTAAAATTGCATTTTTTAGGCATGCAAGAGAGGGTCCGTGAAACTTGGGCTACTTTCTAAACAGCTAGTCGAATTGTTTGGGTTCTAAACTGTAACAGTTAAACCTTCATTGCCAGAAAGATGGCGTATTCCAAAATTGCAGAATCCAAGATGGCGGAATCCAAGATGGTGGAATCTAAAAACGTGTAGAGTGTTCTGCCTGTAGACTGCCGTAGCGAAGCAATGGTGTCAACTATAAGTATATAAATATTTTCAGTGGCAGATATGCTGCGAATTAAAAGTTGTCGCCGTGCTCACATGTTTACAGGGTGGGTACACAAAATACTGTTGTTTTTTCGTGCTTGCGGGACATTTGAGACACCAGGAACCACCACACAATCAAGGAATAACCTGTGAGGAAATCAAGGAAAACGTAAGATTGACTTCATTTGTTGAAACGAGAAAATACACCTGGTCTCTTCTTCATTTAAAGTTGGGCTTGATGAAGATCTTCGTAAAAGAATTTGATAGAGAAGTTGAGTGAAACATAGGTAACTGAAAGAAAGCGTTTTCAACGGGTCTCATTATCAGGACATTGTTGAAATATTCAACCTTTGACGCTGCTTGGTCAGCCTTCAAACCATGTATTTCACGCCATTTTGGGCAACAGTTTATATGGTGAATGTGTTTATCTAGCGAGTTGTCTAATGGACAATTACAAAATAAACGTAGGCTGTAGAAAGTCACTAATAATTCAATTCTTCCAACCATATCTTGGTTTTATTCCCCCAGAAAGTTCCGGTAATATAGCTAAGTGATGAACAGGGACCAATGGCATCCTATCAGTTTCATTTACAACGGAACTTTGTTACAAATTACTATTCTAGCATATATTTTATGTTATTCATGGGGGGCTTTATGTATACGGAGAGATGATTAAAGAGTGAGAGAGTTGGAATTAATTAGTTTGTATATATAGTTTTACAAGTACAATTACATCCAAACTTTTACGTTAACGAGTTATAAGTGCAAAGAGCGAATGCGCTTCAATTTTATTATTACGTGCTTCCTTTTTAACGACGAATGAGTATTGATAAGACTGTCCTCAGGACACGATTGGCCTCGTGGTTCGGAGACGACTCGGTATCTATACGACTGACATTGAACATGAATGTTGGTGCCCTTACCGACCTGCTTGTTTCGGAGACGCTTTTTGTTTTATACAACCTAATATTGTACACATGACCAGGCTTCGTATAGTTCAGAGATGCTTGGACTACGCAAGCATGATTTTGTACACGAACTGTTTATAAAATGTTCGCCGAGTTTCGACGGAAAAAATTTCTCTGATGTGTCTGAACCGCGCTCAGGATCTGCGGGTCGCTCGACGCTCGCACGTCGTATATATCGCTCCCGGGTTCGAACTCGGGCCTCGACGGCACCCGGTCCCGCTCGCTGTCTTCACCGCGAGGGGGGGGGGGGGGGGGGGCAGCCTTCTCTTCACAGACGAGAGAGCCGAACTCCCGATCGTGCATCTTCGGTTGTTTTTTTTATTTTTTATCATTGTAAATAAATACGGCGGTGTTGATAAAAAGGATAGGTACTAATGGTCAATTTAGGTTAGGTTAGCTACATCATAAATACTTTAAAAACATTGTGGACGGTTTGATTTGGTTAGTATAGCTACAGTTAAAGATACGTAAAAAAAAAACATGAACTTCGGTGAACTTCGGATTTTTGGCTCTACCGTCTGTGAAACGAAGGCTGCCCGTCACCGCGGCGAAGACTCGGACCCCCCCCCCCCCCCCCCCATTTTTATTTTTGGGCATGGCTGCCCCGTGTTCGAAGCCTCGGGTCCGCGGCAGGGTTGACAATCCTCGTTCCTACACCCTCCCCCCCTCCTTTCCCCCTACTATTACCCCCAAAAACCTCACCGCTTCTTGCGCAACGGCGGCCTCTCTCTCTGTCCCACTGTTCTCCGCTGACGACGCTCTGTTTGTTGACGTCTGTTGACGCTGACGTCGCAGCGAGGCCTGCTTGCCACTGCGCTACGTGCGTGTCGTAACGTTTTTTTGACGTGACAACGTCTAATAAATCGATGAACGCCGGCTGCACGCACGAAAAAGTGTCCCACTACGGATGTGTTCTGTTTGCTCATTGTACGCATGCGTGGCATCTCTCTTCCACTCGATTGGAACGACCATCGATTTGACTTTTCAATCATATTTTCGTCGTTTGAATTATTAATATTATGTAATTTAACGATCGTCCGCCGATTTTCAGCACAATCGGTACGGTTATTTAAAAGTAATGTTGAAAATTCAAATACGTTTTGAACCAACAATGGTGTTTTACAGTTACACATAATAATTCAAATTACACCCGGGATATTTTGCACAATGTTTTAAAAAATATTGTAACACATTATAAATAAGTTTGGTGTATTTGGGATGCGTATTTGTTATAAAATCGTGTTAATATTATACCCCTACCGTGAACAAAGTTTTTAAAAAACAATTATATATAACATTTGAAACTACATTACCTTAGTATGGCCTCGTGGGCGTGTGGTTAGCGTACCTAACTCCGAAACTAAAGGTTGTCGTTACGAAACCCGGCAGCTGCATAATTTGTTTTTTACTTGTAAAAATCAATATGGCGTACGTAACATTTCAAAAGTAATAAATATATTTGAATTAATGAATGCAAATAAAAGTAAACTTATTAATTCAATTTCACATTTCATTTCACTCCTTTGTATCTATACAAAATAGTGATAATTCAATAAAAATGATTCAATTTTATTCATAAAAGTATGCAGAGGTAGATTTTATCATACCAAAGATTGAAAAATTAAAAAAAATTCTTCCTCAAAGAATATAATATTTTTAATGCCTAAATGGTTTGGTTGCAAAAACCTATTACGGCTCAGTCTCAGGCCGAACATGATATTTCCTTTTCTTCTGGATCAAACATTTCATCAATGTTTTGTTATGACGTTGTCACGTTAAACTATCGTCCGTAAACCGACTTTACAGACAACCAATTTTTTTAGGAAGACTTAGACACAAGAAAGAAAGATAAGCATCGTCATCACATTTTGTCAAATAAAAGTGCAACTGAAAATGTTAATATTTACATAATTGAGCATTGTAAATTATAATATATTTTTTGTAGTTATAGATAATTTTTTCACTATATATAAATATAATCGAGTTCTGATGACTGTTTATTTTCTGTATTTAAGTTTGTTAGATATTGCTAATTTTCATATTATTATTATTTTTGTATGTGTGCTGTGTATCTTGAAAATGTGACATTATACATAGAAGCTGATTTTTCATGAACTGAGCGACCCAAGAGTAGGACAAACCTGATCTTTAACAAACCAGATACATAAAAAATATTTTTTTTTTGTTGACCAGTAAATTAGTCTGTGGCCCGTACTCATGCCGAAATTCTCCATCGAGACAGCAGCGTTTTATTTATTTTTGTATTGTTTCCCCCGAGCGGTTTCTGTACACATTTCGTTGCCATCGTTATGTTTATTTTTATGCGCGGGCCGCCTTTTTGATCAATATTCACCGACTGACAACAAAAATAAATGATGCGGAAAACGAGCTGATACTGACGGTGCTGGGAAGTGCGGATGTAAAATAAAAATTTAAAATGTGAGCGAGTCTTTTCAGTACTCGCCAAATATGAGTCTCATCTAACCTCTGTAACGAGAAATTTCGTGTATTCTACTTACTTTTGTGATAGGTAATCATGTTATATTTCATCGGCTGGTGGGTATTCTCGGGGCACTTCTTTCATTTACATTCCATTAGCTACAAACTCATCCATGGAGGTTGGTTGCCATCTTCGATTTATTTATTTGTTCATTAATAAGTGAATTTCTTAACACGTGACAGGAATATATATATATATATATATATATGTGTGTGTGTGTGTGTGTGTGTGTAGTACTCATGAAAAACACTTTAATTGAATAATATGTTAAAAAGCAAATACAATTATTGATTAAAAAACGAGAATCATCATTTATGAGCGCAGTTTTTTTTATTAGAGGCCTGATGATATGACGTTTGAGACGTTAGTTAAGTTCCTACGTTCAATACGAGGCAGACGTTTAGAGAGGTGATCGAGTTGAACACCGAATTTTGGAGACAATACTTGTCCTAAATTTCTGATAATAGTACCAAAATGCATGATACGTACGTCTCGTGACCTGTATCCGATACACACCCATAATACTACCCCGCCTGTCCGCTGAACTCCACAGTACGGTTCTTAGCGCACTGATTAGGTATCAGAAATTCACCTCTGCCTATTCGATGTAGATTAAGTACCGTAGGGAGGAACGGAATATTATCAAGTGCATTTCAAATGATTTCAGAAGTTGATGTAATAGGTAGGTGAAATAGTTGGTACACTTCTCTCCTCAGCCACCCCTTTCGCCGAAACAACACATAGCCCCTCCACCTACCTTAATGATGATGACTTTGATAGATTAATCAAGTCCTTCCCACACGCGCCGCCTACCGTCACAATAATTTTTTTTCGCACCGTTAGCACGGTGTCTTAAAGTCACGAACAAGTAACGTAACTGAAGGGACTGGTCACGAGATTCACCAAAAAAGTCCCGAAATGAACCGTAACGCGGTGCCGGAAGTCGAGGAATTTAGCTATGGGGCAGTCTTTTGCTACCTTGTATGTAAATTTTTGATGTTTTTTTTTAAATTATGGAAAAAAAATTGTAAGTTTTCAAGCTTAAAAATTGTGTGATACCGCGAATCGAAGAGTATTTCGTACAATGTTTAGTTTCTCTTATTACTTTGTACTTATAGAATTACGATGTGATAGAGACAAGTTGGAAGAATAATATGATTGCAAGTTTTGAGAATGGTTCGCTTTAGGTGTTTGTAGAGCAACCTGGTCCAAACATCGCCCCCAGCGCTCGGCGGGCGATGTCGGAAAGCACCTCCCGGCGCAGGAACCCCGCCATTTTCCAACAGCAGCAGGATCTATAGCGTCGCGATGATGGACCGGGCCTTTGGGTGGAGGGGGGGAGGGGGGAAGAAGGGGGGGCAGCCTTCGCTCTTCCCTGCCGGCCCGGTCGCTGAAGTGGCGGGTGGCTTAGCAACTTGCCGCTGCTCCGCTGTAATTAATTCCCTCCCTCTACTCCCTCCCTCCCCGGGTCCGGCAGACCGCAGCCATCTTGTGTTGGCTCGGGAGAGCGCCTGCCTGCTCGGGCGACCGGCGCTGCTACAATTACCGACCCGGGCCGCAGCGGTGCTTAATTAGCGCGAAGAGCCGTCATCTCGAGCCATCTTCAGGTCGAAGCGTCCGCGCTTTAATTCCAACGCTGCAGATGAACGTTTTAATCTCAAAGTTTTGTAGTAAAACCATGCAAATGGGGAAATTTTTTTTTTTGATTTTTATACCTTTTTCTCGGACATACGCAATTGCAACTTGCACTGTTTCTCGTGGGGAAAAAAAAAAAATAGTGCGTGGAGTCCCTCCGCGCGGAAGAAGTGAAACTTCACTGTTTACTTCGCTCCGTAGCAAGAATACCACGCGCATGTGCTTGGGATCTACCGACTCACTCTCTTTCTCTCTCCTACTTTCTACCTTTGTGTATCTTTCTTTCTCTCTCCCTCTCTTGCGTTGGAATATTGGACGCCTACTCGTTGCTAACGCTCGCGCTGGCCTGTAAAAGGTATATATACTACGCGCATGCGTTCGAGTGCCACGCATTCACTCTCGCTCTGTCTCTTTCTATTCCCCCTCCCCAGGAGCGTTGAACGTTTAACGCAACAGTGCTTTCTCCATGGTAGCGTTAAACGTTTAACGCAACCTTGTTGGAAGTCGCATTAGAAGTTTCACTTCAAAAATTCATAAATGCAAAATCCCTGCTAATATTATAATTACAAAGTGTGTTAGTCTGTCTGTCCTTTCACGCAGCGACGGAGCAACATGATTTTTGCATAGAGATAGCTTATGGGCCGGAGTGTCATATACTACAAATAATAATGAAATTATATCATTAAGGAAAAGAAAAAAGTGGTAAATTCAGTTTTATAATAGAAGGCAATAGGTTCCTAATAGCTATTACAATGTGTGTTTATACCGGGTAACGTCAGGTACTTCAGGTAAAGAATAAAAAATGAAAAAAAAAACAACATAAAACAAGCCTAAATCTGCTATTTCAAACAGATAAATCCAACGAAGTACCTAAGCAGGTATTATGGACAACATAACACGACACCACACACAAACACATTCAAACTTAAAAATCAGACACGCAAGAAATTCCGTGGAAGGAATTTAGTCATGAAAAATTAACAGCACACACTAACTCAGTGGGCTAGCAACGACCAGACAGTTTGAACAAATGTAAATGAAGAGACAACAAAACCTTGTCAACACAGCAAATATACGAACACACAGTTAAAGATACGCAGATACTATGGACAACACAACGAGGAAAACACCGACGAACACAATAGGTGTCCTATGACAAAACAGTTGCGAAGTTTCGGGAACTGGAGTCTGTTCCCGTCATCAGGCACGAACAAAAATAATAAGTAGTGCAACAGTTTTTGTGCAACACACTATTAAATTTTATTTTAAAAACAACCAAATGTGCAAATTTAGTTCGGGTGTTCCGTAAAAGTTCATTCATCGGGAGGCTTTCCTTTCTTGTTGCTGTTAACGTCAAGCACTACATTGTTTTCTCAATGTATTATTTTGGGTTTAATGTCATTTTTAGCAATAAAATATTCCTCAGTAACTTTTATTCGTTTCAAGTTATTTTAAAAAAATAATAGTCATATAATATTGATGAATTAAAATTAATATAATTTCTGAAAATAAATGGAATTTCCCCCTTTGGTTTTAGCCAAAAAAAAATTAAAAAAAATCGTAGTGAAATTGTAGACCAGTTTCTCCAGTTCATAAAAATAAGTCAATTTGTAACACGTAACCAATAAACAAAGAAGCGGTTTGAACGTTAAATGAGGGGGAGAGAGAAAACTGTAATAAACCATCTATGATTCAAGCATCAATTAAAAAAATTATTAGGTTTATTATTAAAATTTGACTTACTTAAATCGTTACACAGCAATTTTTTTTCCGCTGTGTATTCATTGCCATTCAGATTAAAATTCATTGAAAGATTATAGCAATTGTAACAATTTTATAAATAGTCTCACTATTACAGTCTCAAAAAATCTATTAAGCTCTTAAAATATATTACTTTTCAATAGTAAAATTGGTTATGAACTGTTGAGTCCAATATTACGTATTTTGGTTTCTATGTCTCACCCTTAACGCCTGGTTCTTTGTAGTTGCTTGTTACGAAAAATTATATTTTTTTAATATTTAAAGAGACTGTTGGTTTACAAAATTGTCATCGGAAGAGACTACTATATTATTGTATAACATTCTGCAACGCTAAACAAAACGGAAACAAAGAAAATTTTGGGTCTTTCATATATAGCAAGCAAGATTAAGGGGGAGGGGCAGAAATCGAGACCCATCACATTGATTATAAACAATTTTTTATGCTATTGCCTTTTTTAAATTTTTAAATTGAAAATTTGCCTTTGTTAAGCCAGAGAAAAGACAATATGAAATTTTCAAAGACCATACATAACACTGTCTAACAGTGTTTTTACAGGTATAGTTATTCCAAAAAAAAAATAATTAAATACTGAACCCAATGACTTCGTTGGTTAAAATACGTGTAGCCTAAATTAAACAATTGATTTAATAAAGCCAATTTCTGAAAATTTCATGATGTAAAAAAGACAATGGTCTTTATGCCCATAGCAATAATATAGTATATATCACGAAATTTTGTATCTGTTCAAACAACAGGAGCTTTTTTACAGCATTTTCTAATGAGAAAGGAGAGTTTTTTTGAGCTTTCGGAAAGTCTTTATGTCAACGTCTCCAGCAGCTACCGCTGTTATGCCTACCTTCACATATTCTCGCACCAACAGGGAATGAAACTCGGAAACCAGTCAAACAGCCTATCAGCTGTTAGTTCCTTGCAATCGGGAGGTGTTAGAGTTTTCCAGCTCTTGCATTACAGCCTGCTACCAGTTTACACAAAAAATTATAACCTACGGGTTATCGGTAAATTATTATAGAAGCTACGAAAAAATAAAACGAAACTGTGTTCTACAAATGAACAAGTAAATACTCGTAAGTTTCAGTGAATTTGTAAATGTTACGAGTTTTTTTTTACTATTCTACAAATCTGTACCTCAGAGGCATAAGACACTATGTCACATAAACAATATTTTTTACTAGAGCAGTGTAACGAATTAAATAGTATGGCCCACTCTCTTATTTACTCAATTATTTTATACCCTTATATATGTGAATTTTGGACATATCGTAGATTATAGTGTTGTGTGCCACTAGAAAGGACATCAAACAGTGGTCCAGTTTATGGATAAAAGTACATTCTGCCAAAAAGTGGACATAGTGTCTTATTCTTTCAAGATACAGAAATGATCTACAAAGAAAACTACAAATCTGTCACTTGCACTTATTAAAATACCGTAAAAGCATACCCGGTCTAGTAGGTTGATACTTCCGAGCTATATGCAAGCATTTTTTTTATTGTTGCTACTGCTATTTCATGTTAGAATTGTGAGCTTTAGCTACGTCAGTTTTGAAGAAATTATCAAAGGCGTTCCGGTCGACATTGCAATCGCTATCATCAGGGCAGCAGTTTCATACCGAAGACGTGAATATTCCCTGCCTTTATGTACTTGCTCGTGTAGGCACGCAACCTGACTGACTTGAGTTTTTGGCCACTCAGTTGGCACTATCGTTCTGGTGATCGTATTGGTTTTCCATTTAGGTTAGTTTACTTCTTTTCGTACATATTTACGAATTATTCAGTGAAACTCCTGTTACACGCATTTTTTTTTCTTCATACAAGTCTTGTGTTATTTTATGTCTGCGAGAAACAGTCTCGCAGTTGAATGACTGAATTAATTTTTTAGAAACTTTAAAGAAAGATCACCACCATCGGGAAATTCTCAGTTTATTGCCAGAATTACAGTTTCTAATTAGTATTTAATTATTTATTAAAATTTTGGCATGACATGGTTTTAATGATATCTTTGCAAGATGTTTATCGTGTTTCAGTTTGATAGTTTATCAGCATGGAAAACTAGGATTTATTGTTACTGGGGCCAGTTTACTGACACTCACTTTATTAGTGCCCATGTTAAGGTTTTTGACTTGTTTGGAAATTAAACGTACCACGGATGATACACTGCCAGCTGTAACATAGTATTAAAATATACAATATGTCGGTGCCATTCCATCTGCTCTATTTTCTGTTTACGGTAAACCTTCATGTAAATTGCGTGTGGTCTGAAGCATAATTAATTTATATTCTGTAGTCATCGAGATAGAGGCTGAATTTCAGATTAGCGATTATACAGAGGGAACGAATAAGTGAAAATGTGAGGATTATCATGCATTGAACATTTCAGTTATCCAAAATTGTGTACTTAATGCTTAGGCTGTCACACATTTCATATAAGCTCGCAGGTAGGTAAATATATACAAATATAGAGTTAACATGACTAACATAATATGTTAGTAAAACTTCCTCATTGGAGTATTCATTCAAATAACGTTTACAAAAAATAAGCTGACTTATGTAAAGAATTTCAGTTATCATCTCATTGCACGATGAACACTATAGGTTTTGAAAAATTTGTGTTCAATAATTATTTTCTAAAAAAATTTTTTGAAGTTTTCGCAGTCGGTAGGATTCGAACCTACGCTCCCAGAGGGAATCTGATTTCTAGTCAGACGCCTTAACCACTTTTTTTTTTTTTTTTTTTTTTTTTTTTTTTTAGTTTATTAGTTTATTAGTTTATTGTGATATCATGTGCATGTACATAACATTACAGCTCACATCAGATTACAGATTACAGTCAGCACAAATGGGTTACACGATACTGATACCTCGCCCCTGCGGATTAACACAGTCCCACACCATCTGTACAAATTTCAAAACATGAAAAGGTAATGTCCAAACCTCCTTCTTAACGTATTGTTTTTTACCATAGACCATCTGTCACGTCGTAGCTGGGATATGAAGTCCCGCAAGAAGTATGGCACTTGAGTTTTGAGCACAAAAGCTATCAAATTCGCCATCAGCCACACAGCCGCCCGCCTCTTCACGGTAGGGAAGGCCGTGATGTCGAGGTAGCACATGCGGTCCGCGCACACGTCCCGTGGAGGTAGGCAGAGCAGTCTGGAAAGTTTGGTTTTACACCACTCCCACAAGGGGCGCGAGAATGAGCAAGCACATATGCGATGGAGGGCGGTGTCACGGTAGCCACAGAGTTCGCAGTGGTCATCCTGGGATAACGCAATGCGTTTCTTGCGATAAAGGGTGGGTGTCAGGTCGTTGACAAATGTGAAAGCTTCGGCACGGAGATGAGTAGGTAATTCAGGATCAGAAACGTTTTTCCATATGTTCAGCCAACGCAAAGAAAGGATCTTATTCTGAATATTCGGCACAGAGGGTGTTGCTCGTCGCTGGAAACCATACAGTTGTCTTGTGGAGACATGCGTACCTTCGGGAAGTTCGGAAATCGTCGTGCGAAGGTGATCGGCGGCGGACTTGTAGTGTCGGGGTAGGCGCTCCCTGGCGCCCCATGCGGCTGTGTACAAAGCCGAGGAGCGACCACCCTGTAAGACACGTTGTATGACGCATTTCTGGAACAAGGCTCGTGCTTTTTGCTCATGCTCAATGAGTCCGAGACCACCTTTACTGACAGGCATCGTCAGCTGATCGCGGCTGACCTTGAAGAGGAATCCTTTCCAGATAAACCATCCAATGTATTGCCTGATTTGAGCTGCAATCGCAGCTGGCATGGGGAACACCTGTGCCATGTACCAGAGTTGTGAAAGGGAGTACATGTTAACGATATATACACGTTGGATGATGTTGAGGTTTCTAAGGTGTGACTCAAGCAGGCTACCACGAACATTCCGCACCACTCCGTCCCAGTTCTCTTGAATGGTATGACCGATGTCACCCGTGAAAAGTATTCCAAGTGTCCTGATCGCATCCGTAGACACGAATGAATGCTGTGGCACAATCACATCTGGCGCTGCTTTCAGATTCAACACTTTGGTTTTCGCGAAGTTGCATTTTGCATGCGTTGCCTTGTGGAAGGCCTCAAGAATAGCATGAGCGGCCGTGAGTTCATGGTCACTACGCACAATGACCGTAACATCATCTGCATACCCAATGCACGTTAAAGGATTCCCTTGAATACTCAGTCCTGAGAGAGTAGAGTTAAATTTCCTTATAAGGGGCTCAATATAAAGGACGAAAAGTACCATCGAGAGCGGGCACCCTTGTCGGACAGAGGAGCGAATCGGAAATTTGTCACCAAAACAACCATTGATGGACATCTTCGAGGTTAGGTTCTCACGGAACGTGCGTAGGACAGCTCGAACTGTCGGAGGGAAGCAAAGGTGCTCGAGCACCCTGTCGAGGAAGCTCCATTGCACCCGGTCAAAGGCCTTCTCAAGATCAATGTTCAGGAGGGCGACAGCGCCCGGCGTAGTGCGCGCCAGGAGCTGCACATCGCGGAGCGCAGAAGTGCCATGTGTGATGGACGTCCCCTGCACAATACAATGTTGGTCCGGCCCGATGACATCAGACAGCGCTGATTTAATACGATTGGCATACACCCGTGCGATGATTTTGTAGTCAGCACACAGAAGCGTGATAGGCCTATAGTGGGCTACTTCACGTGGCTGTGGTACCTTGGGTATGAGCACAATGATTCCCTCTGTTTGCGTGCTGCACAGACGCCCTCGTCGAATGACCGTGCGCGCCATTTCGCAAAATTCCTCTCGAATCGTTGGCCAATAGTGCTGGTAGAATTCGTAGGGGATACCGTCCACACCAGGGGATTTGGTTTTTGGGGCCCTCCGAACGATGTGTGTGATCTCTTCGTCAGTTGGGTCGGCCTCCAGATGGTGCTGTGCTATGTCGTCAAGGCTGCTGTCATACACATCGAGGAATGACGTCCCTTCATCATAGTCAATGTCGTGGTCCGCATAGAGTTCCTCGTAACTACTTGTAAATGCTGCGAGGATGGTTGTGGAATCCCTGACGACCGTGCCATTCGCGTCCACAACCGAGCTGATGTGCCTTCGTGTACGCCTCTTCCGATCTCGCATGAGGGAGTGAATGCTAAGCCTTTCTTGCTGTAGCGCACTCTTGGTGTTATTGAATACAATGCGACTTTCCATGTTCGCTCGGTGTATGGCGATGATCCGTTCCTTAAGGCGACGGGCTTGATCCCTCGGATTGGTAACTGCGATTGGATGCGTACTTAATTCCCGCAGGGCCCTCTCGTGCAAATAGAGAAGGGAGTCCTGCTCCCGTCTACAACGCCCGCCATGGTGCTTAAATAATTTGGCCAGACCTGGTTTGACGCAGCCATCCCACCAATCCGCTGTGTCCGCGTACCTCTGTTTACATCGCAACCAATGAGACCAGCGCCGATGAAAATCATTGTCCACTTCAGTTTGACCCAACAAGCGTGTTTGTAGTCTCCAGTAGTTACGCCCAGGTGTGGGTGAAACCTCCGGAGCAGCCACAGTACAAACGACCATGTAATGATCTGTGACAGCCACTGGCACCACATCATATGATCGCGCGTTGTGTCGATGCGTGCGGGACATATAAAACCTGTCTAGGCGCGAACTAGATGAATAGGCATGAAAGGTGTAATGTGGTGTGGGTACTTGAAGAATGTCGACCATGTCCTCCACATCAATGGCAGTAACGAGCTCATGCAGTGCCGTGTTAATGGGGTAGTGTCCACCAACGTGATCACTGGGTGTAATTATACAATTGAAATCTCCACCTAGAATAAGACCCGTGCCATCATTCCTTATAAATGGAAGGATTTCCTGGCGAAAAAATTCCTGGCATTCTGTTCGACGCTGAGAGCCAGAGGGGGCATAGACATTCACACATTGTCCGATAATGCTCCTGCCAGTAGCGCTGGAGGGATTGAGCGCTATGAGTGTGCCAGAGATTATCCTCCCAGATGCGTGCGCTCTGATGTGCGTGAGTTCAAGATGGTTCTTCGTGACAACAATGGTTCCTCTCCCTTGAGGGCCGATGTTGGGGTACACATTATATTGGTCAAAATATGGTAGCCGCTCTAGCGCACACTCTTGTAAAAATAGTACGTCGATAGCGTGCGCACGTACAATGCTGTGTAAAGCATGAAATTTGAAAGGAGCTTCAATTGCACAAATGTTGACAGTGGCAATTGTTAAAACTCTAGTCATCCGCTACGTCTTTGCTACTAGCTACGTCATTCCCTCCCCCACTCTGTTCCGTTATGCTGATCGCGCCCCCCTTGATTTGCTCGATCGCATGCTGGGCAATGCGGAGTGAATATTTACGTTGTGAACGCGGGCTGTCCGGTAGGGCGGTGTCGCGACTTGGACTGCGACTCGCATGACGGGCCTTTTTGTCCTTGCGCCCGCTCGGGGGCCGTTCACGCCCACCGGACTTTTTGCCTGAGCGGGGGTTGGTGGAGTGCGCCTCCTGTGAGCATTCGGACATTCCGTCATCCTCCATGTCAATGGGCGTATCGAGTCGTATATCCGGGGCGGGCATGTCCTGTTGAGTCGGAGCAAGAGGTGATGCGGTAATGGTGGACAGCAGAGTTTTGAGTGGGACCGCCTCATAAGGCCTCTCCTCCCTGTCTTCTGACGTCAGAGTTTGTGCCGGCGGATGTAAGCTCGCCCCAGAGGTGGTGGGCCGGTCCCGCACTTCGTGCGGTTCTGTCGAGCGACTGCTCTGCGCGCCACTCTGCAGTGTCTGCGCCCACGTGCGCGGCGCGCCCGACCGCTCGCGCGGAAGAGTGGGGCAGGCCGCGCGGTGGTGTCCCGCCTGCGAGCAGTGACTGCAGGTCTGGAGTTGTCCGTCATACACTACGAACCCGTGATGCCCATCGACTACCAGCTGTGAGGGAATATTTTGATTGAGTTCCATTTTCACTATTCGTACCCCTGTCTTGGCTTTGAACTTGCGATACACCCCCCACATTTCGTCCACGCACGTGTGTATCTTTCCGTACGGAGTGAGCGAGTAAACAATCCGTTCATTTGGTACTTCCACGGGAATGTTTACGACCCTGACGGTTTTCAGGTTGTCTAGCGCCAGTTCTATGTCTACTTGTAGTGACTCACCGCTCGCTGCGTGTATCTGAGACGTTCCGCCGGTCTCTCGGATGATCCTCTCGCAGTGTAGTAGTGATGTCAACTTCACAAAGATGCACCGTTGGCGTCCGTCGACCTGTACAGCAATCACTTCGTCATCCTGCAGCCCAAGGGTCTCGTCGAGCCATCGGAGTAAGTCCAACGCGAGCGGTTTGGTTTGACACTTCACGCGAAGGGTATTCACTCGTGGGGTCGGTTGGCAAGTCGCCATGATGGTCCTGCGAAAGTCAGTAAGAAGCCTTTAGAATACGTTACGTGTAAGCCGCACGACACTTAACTCGCTCTCGCACTAAACCAGGAGAGTAACAGCGCACGAGACACGTCGCGTCGCACACGTCCGCTCACCACGCGAGCACGGGGCGGACGCTCGGCCACGACTGCCCGTGTTGTATGAGTTAAACTAAGGATATTACATTATTATTCAGGTTTTACCTCGATATGTGCAAATATATACGAATAGATTTTATTTTGTAAGTATATTCTGTAGATTGTCGTCAAAACCTGAAAATTCCTCACCATTTTTCTCAAAAAAAAAAAAAAAAAAGGGAAGACGAGATTTTTTTTTTCTTTTAAGGATGGTTGATTAGACTTCCATTATGGGATGGGAAACTGACGGATGAGTAAGAAAATCGTGGCTCGTAGACACGGCGAAACGGAAACATACTCAAGATTAAAGATAGTGTTTTCATTAGGACATGGCCCGTTTATCAGCCAAGCCCATTCATTTGAATTTAATGTTTTGTTTGTTCAGCTCTTTAAACTTTTGGTCGGGGTGCCAAATCCCTCCTCTCCCCTCCCCTTCCCCCAGGCCATCTTTCTCTTCTCGTCCGAAAACTCCGGGCATGCCCGAAGGCAAACAGTTCTCGCTGTTCTAAATTCTAATTCTTGTGTCTAATTTAATCACTAATTCTCCTTCCCTGGATTCGATTTCCGGGTGTACTTAACTCACCCCCCCTCCCTTTTCTGCTTCTTCCCCTCCCCTCACCCGCGAATCTGAGAAGCGGCTGTGTCTCTCGGAGGACAGACAGACAAACGGGTTTTAGCGAAAGAAAAAAAAGACATGTCTTCACGGCTGAAATAACATCCCGATAAATCCACACGCCCTGCTGCGAAACCACTTTGAAAAATTAAGACTCCTTCCTTCTCGGCTATAGGGGTTGGAACTTCACCACCGAAATTCTCATGCTTCCCGTTTCGCTACAGAAACTGCAAGCTTCAGCAGGGAGTCCGTATCTGAAGGACATTTTAAAATATTCATCATGTAATGCTTTACTTTCGTTGAATATAATATTCAAGTTATATATATATATACTTATCTACATTAAAAAAATAAATGAATACAGTCTTTTTCAAATTTAAAAGATGAAGATTTAGTTTCCTGGTATTTAAAGTCGAATAAAATTGTAAACTGAAAAAAACATTGCTTGAAAAAATAATAGATACCACAGAAAAAAAAATTTAAATTTCGTAAATCAGGACAATAAGTAGGTACTAAGTTGAAACACGTTTATTCACACGCGGATCATTAAAACAATGTGATAAAGGTTAGAAAACACAAATTTTTAAATTTGAAATTTGGAAAGAGAACTGACGTCATTTAAGTCAGAAATATACAATGGAATTCGCAAATAATTATATTTTTCATTCTGAAGTTGCCAGATTCCGTAGGATGTAGCAGCGTCAAAGTGCAATGGTTTTTTTTTTACTTCATTGCGATTGGGTATTCAGGATAGTGGTACTCCCAACTTAGAGATATAGTGACCACAGTGTTGACCGGTAACCAAGGACGGTAACCCTTTTCTTACTGTGCATGTGCGGTTGGCCAAAAATTCTAAGGCATTGTTTTACAATTAAAAAAAATAATAAGCAAGTGCAAAGAAGACCTGTGCAAAACCTGTTCACAATTAAATTATTATGTGTTAATTTTAACCAATGTAATTTCGCGATGAAAATAACCTAATTTGGCAGTGTTTAGTAAATAAATACTTTGAGTATGATTTTCCAGCAGCCGAAAAATACTGCTTTTTCACCTCATAAATTTTGTTAGGTCATGATTGGGTAGCAAAAATTTTAATAGACAACATTTAAGGGAAACATTTAAGTAGGTTGCAACGTGGTTTGAAGTAACTGCCAAAGCGCGGAAGCCATACCTCCATTTGTTATTAATCATTTCTGTACCCGGTTAGGAGGTTAAGTTCAAAGGAAACGTCTTCCACAAAATTAGCTTCGCTTCTAATCCAATCAGTTTCTGTTACCCGATGTTTAATCATCGGAAGATGTGGAGAGAGAACCCGTGTGGCGAAGTCACAACGACTCCCCGACACACGCCTGTCTCTGTCAGTCTCCCCCCCCCCCACCCCCCCGGCATTGCACCCAGCATGTTTCTCGCTCCCTAGAGTGACGTATTCCCCCCCCCTTCCTTTTACCCCTCACACTCCCCCCTGCCCCCACACCCTGGCAAAAACTAGATGAAACACACCAGTGGTCGTGTCTGTAACATATCACTGGATTCTGCCATGTTTACTGGGGGCTGCAAATAATCGAAGAAGACTTTATGAAGTGTCTTTTACTTCTGTTTCGTACAAGAACAAAAAATAATAATAATAATAATAATGTGAGCGAGTCTTTCAGTAAGTAACCTCGGTGAGGAGCAAATTAATGTGTTCTCATGTTGTTTATGTTGCGAATAAACTTATAATACGAAAATCGGATACGGAATCTATAGTATAATTCCTTAAAATAATGCCAAGCGTGATAATTACATTGATCAATAAACTATTCGCTTTTCAAATGCATAAGTTACCCAAAATTTCTAGACGCGAATCGCACATTTTTCTTTCTGGGCCTGCAGTTAGAAATCGCTGCCTGAATCGCAAACGTTGCTGACACCATCATCCGCAGATGGAATCTTACCTCAAAACTAAAATTTATAACTATTAGGAACGACTCCGATAAAAGCGAAAAATGCTTGGAAAAAAAAAATTCCCTAAATCCCGGTTTCGGACCTGATTTTCGACAAGGATTTTTTTTGAAATCCTGTGCAACTTGTTATAATTAAGGGAAAAAAACAGGCAATACTATGACGTTTCCGTACACGTTAGAAGTTATAAGTCTGTGGCATTTTTACAATTTTCCTGAACTATTTTAAAACACATTATAACACTAACTATATGTTTCTAGGCTATATTTGTTTTTACTTAAACGAATGAAAACAGTCTGTGAATAATTATTATAAACAAACCTTAACCTTATTGAGCTGATTAAAAATTATTACATAATATATTATTATTTTATTATAATGTTATTAAAAAGTTCAAAAAAGGTCCAGTGACGAGATTTGAAACACGTATCTGGAGGTTAACAAGCGCGCTCGCTCTACCGCTGTTAACATATAGCAAGGAGAATATATACTGTAGGTACTTAAATCTTTGTATTGCCAGTTTTCTTAGATATTTAAAAACTTCAGATGACTTTTTAATTTGATTAGTTTAGGTGACTAAATATATTCCGTGGTGGTTTCACTATCTTACAGTTTCATGTTGCACACCAATACTTTGGTGTGCACCCTAGTATTTACGAAAGTGACTATAGACGGGTTTATGTTCCACACTTGGATCCGCCATTTTTGTGTCACATTTCCATTCATAGACTTGCGTTCTTTTTTCACTGAATTACTACTACCACTTGCCGTTTACTGAGAGCTAAGGCGTTGACACATCAAAAATCGCTCGTATGATACCTAGTAATTACAAGAAAATTGAAATAACCAACTCGTGTGAGACCGGGACTATCTTTTTCGCCCTGCATATGATTTTTTAATAAATTTATATTTTAACCATGTTTAATATTTTATAATTTTTTTCTACCAAACAAGGCCTTATTTACAGATTTGTATGAGTTTGAAGGGTTTTTTTTGTACTGAAAGCGTGAAATCAGGTGGTAATACATTTTTGGATTAACCTTTCGTACCTATGTAGCTTTCGTCTTAAAAATTATATATTTTAGTATCTCATTAATAAATCAATAAATACATCAAATTTACCCAAAACTACAGAAACCTGATTTTTTGTAGGGTTGTGGTTAAAGCTTATGTTCATTGCTTTAAAGACTTTTAAGATGAAGGCTACGTATGAACGGCATGCTTTCAAATTCTAGGAATGACATAAAATTTTGCCTTTATGTTCATAAAAACTAATTAAATAAGAACATGTTTAGTAGAAAATGAATTTTTGGTTATATTATGAATTTATCTAAAATCACGTGAAAAAATCCCACGAAATATCATATAAGCACAATAGCCTTAAGTCAGTTGGAAGCCGCCGCCGAAAGCACCGGGTGATTAATAAACAAGATGAGATCGAATGCGCAGCTAGGTTATGACCTCGTAAGTTCCGCTTTTTTTCCCCCCACCAGCTGATCGCAGTCGTAACTGTAACTGGGCGCTCACGTTGGGGCGCCAACCGGCCGACATCCATCACGCTAGGGAGGGGGGGGGGGGAGAGGCCGTCACGTGACCTCGCGCACGGCCGATCTGCCCACCTCCCCTCTTTCCCCCCCCCCACAACCACCCACTCTTGACGACACTTATCGCTTTATAATCTCGTTATCCGCGCACTTCACTTGTCCTCCCCCCTCTGAATGGTGGCTGGTCGCGTACCTCCCCCCACCCCCAAACCCACTACTCCCCGCTTTCTAACCGAGAAACCAATCTGCTTCGGACCCCGATGTACCTCCCACCCCCTCCTTTTCCCATGCATTGACCCAACCGGGGGTGGGATCTTTAATGTTTAACTGCGGGTGTAATCAGAACTGCGCGACCCGTTGACGACGGGGTTTGCTGCGTCTAGCGCAGTTCCTCGTCAGTTCAAGGTCGCGCTGGTCCTTGGGGGGGGGGGGGGGGGGGGGAGGGGGGAGGGGTTTTTTCCCGATGGTCGCTGGTAGCGTTCGACCTCGGAGCTTATTTACAATTCGTGAACAGTGCGGATGCCTTAAGTTACATTAGGTTAGCGAGTTTTAAAAACCAGCAATAGCTGTGTCACCTCGTTGTATAAGTGATGTGTAGAGACCTGCAAAATTCGCGGATTCATTCGGTGATAGGCTAGAATTCAAACACACATACCTCTTAGATAATTTTGCTATTGACTTACTGTTCATCTGGACGAATCTCAACCAGTTATAAACTCTCAACCAAAGAAAAATCGAATCACAGACAAACCAGCTGAGACGACTTACAAGTCGGCAGCCAATGAACATGCTTTATTTGCCCAAGTGTACAGGGGTATGTGCAGTCTATCCTGAAGGCCATCGAAACCGCGAATTTTGCAGGTCTCTACTGATGTGTATTCAGATAAAAAAAACACGCGACGTGATGTAAGTAGACTCGTTGGCGGTTTTTAGGTTATATTTGATTGAATCCGTTCAAATGGTAAAATTTTTATCTAAAACTTTGTCTGAAATAATTTTTGATAAAATGAACCATTGCAGAAATGGGATGAAAAAACTTTGGAAGTATTTTTAAAAAAAATCATAATTTCCATACTACGTACACTATCAAATCGTTTCTTATTTATTGTAAAACCTTAAAATATTATCTACACCTTTTGTCGCAAATAATTTTTATACGACCAATCTTAATACAAGGGTTGGAAGAAAAACTAGAGTTGAAGGACCAAAACATTTTTAACTCCTTTAGTAGACACATTATCGAATCCTTTATACCTAATTGTTTGTAAATAGTATAAATTGTATCTAAATTTTTGTTTCAAACAATTTTTGATAAAACGAGTCATTGCAGCAAGGGGATGAAAAATCCAGGGGTAAAATTTAAAAGAAAAATGATTTAGGTATCATTTACACTGTAAAACCGTTCTTATTTAATGTAAAACCTTTAAATATTATCTACAAATTTTGCCCGAAATAATTTTTTATACAACCAACAATTATAGCAAGGATGAAAAAAAAAACAAGGGTTGAAAAACAAACAAAAAATATTTATAACTCCCTTCGTAGGCACACTAACGAATCCGTTCGAATTATTTGTAAATCTTATAATTCTTCTCTAAAACTTTTGTCTGAAACAATTTTTGATAAAAGGAACCATTGTAGCAGGGTGATTAAAAAAAAATCATAATTTCCGTACCACATGCACTATTAAATCCGTTCTTATGTACTGTTAAAACTTAAAATATTATCTACAAGTTTCACTTGAAATACTGATATTATTTATAACACCAAATTTATAGCAAGAGATAAAAAAGCGGAATCAGGACAAAAAATGCAGTTTCACGCTATTAAATCCGTTCAATTTGGTTGTAAAATGAAAGATATATCCCCAAACTCTTGCCTGATTTTTTTTTTTTTTTTAACAATTAATCGTTCTTGCATAGGGTGAAAAAAAAGGGTTAAAGAACAAAAAAATTAACAACTCCCTTAGTAAGCACACCATCAAATCCGTTCAAGTTTGTAAATATGAATGTTGTATGAAACAATTTTTGATAAGACTAAACATACCCGAAAGAGGTTGAATAAACCAGGGATGGAAATAAAAATATATAATTTCTTACCATATACACTACTACCTTAGTAAGCATAATATGACAACTCGTTCTAAGATATTCAATGCTGTATGCATGGAGTTAAAAACATTGGTAATATTTTCGCTGCATAGAATATGAAAAAATGTATATTAAGTTTTTAAAAGGTTCAAGAAGTTTATAGAAGTCTCCAGAACAATTACAGATTAATTAGGTACTTCTAAATGTACCTATGCCTGTAGGCTGTTCAAAAAGAGATTTTTTGTTATAAATTGGGATTTGAATACAATGTACGAATACTAAGTTTAACTTAATTTTAAATATAACAGTTTTATAAGGAATTATTTTTTAAAATAAGAATGGCCCTGTTAAAATTTCTTTTATCCACCCTTGGGAAGCCGCGTACCAATGATAAAATGTACACTTACAAGGGACGTTCTTGTAAACTCAGTCGCCAACGAAATAATTTGTAAAACTGCAACTTTGAAAAAATTACAAATGGTGCAAAGATCTGCCTGGCAGTGATATCGTTGGCAACTGAGTTACGAAGGATTTTATTTGTAAAATGTTCAGCTACAACTTCAAAGTGGTACCTACATCAGCCTTGAAATATACTTCAGACTATAAATCGTATGGAGGTTCTTAACTATTTTTTTTGATGAAATTACGTCTTTTAATTGCTTTCATAGAGGGAGGCAACTCAAAAAAACGAATGATAACAAAATCGGGGGACACAGTTCGGTGTTGCAGTTAAATATCTATCATCTCCATCCAAAATTTAATTACACCACCGGATAGCTAAAGGATCAAAGAATTCGTTACGCCAAGTGAGGACTGTGACGCATCACGCGCGGTGGAGGGGGGAAGCGCCGCCATTTTGAGGTCATTTTGCTGCGTTTCGAGATTTCCATTTAGTGTAACTTTTTACTCGGAGGAGCTAAGACGTTCATTTGAGTTTCAATCGTCAGCTCCCGTCATAATATATCGATTGCATGCATAAAACATTAGTGTAAAATAGTTACAGTGAATATATATGGTGTTAAAATAAATAAAAAATAGCGTATTTCATATTTTGTATAGGAAATATTACCTGTTACGTACACGCGTTCACGTACAACAGACGGCCGTGTCCGTGAAACAGCCACACGCCGTTTTTTTTTAAAAGTCGAATCTATAGTGACGAGTAGGGACCAGAAAAATTCGCGGGTTCAATGACCTCTAGGATGAACTCCACAGTTCTACGCACACTCGGTCAAATTTCACCCACTCATTGGCTGATGTATTGTGAGACGCCCCAACGTAGCAGCCTGTGATCCTTATAAAGCTTTGGTCGGGTGTTTCTCATTGGCCCAGGGTCATCCGGGCGAGTTGCGAGCCGATAGCAGAGGCAGCACTGAGGTATAACTATTTGTATTTTTAACATATCGCGAAATGAACCGGTGAATTTTTCCGGTCTCTAGTGGTGAGTGTGCGGGTCGAATGGAGGCCTACCAGATGTGTCGGACTGCCAGAGGTGTCGGAGAAGGGCGCGAGGCTAATGGCTCGTCGCGGGGTGCCGGCAGAGGGTTGGTGTCGTGGGAAGACCATCGGCGGCGCCCCTGGCGGCGGGTGCCTGCACCACTCCTCCCCAGGGGGGGGGGGGTGGCTGCCGGCGCGGGCACGAGGTCTCCAGGGGTTGTCGGGACAGCCAGAAGCGCGGTGTTCCCATGCACTCCCCGCTCCAACCCAGGGCCGGCGCGTCCGTACATGCGAACTAGGCAACCGCCCAGGGCGCCAAGTAGCTGGGGGCGGCGCAGCACGACACACAACAGCTCATATAATAATATGTTTAACGATTATTGAAACTAGATGAAAATGGAATTCATGTAACAGTTTGGAATGTTTATATTGATATAAGTAATTATTTAAAGTCCCCGGTGACCTGTTTATGATTTGTAATAAGTAAAAAAGTAAAATAAACACAAGCCTGCTTACATTTGATTGTTGACAAAATCTTAGGCTTACGTGATGTATTTTGTGGCAAGGAAATTTTTTTTTTTTTGGATGTCCGGCCCGGGGGGGGGGAGGGGGGGTGGGGGTGTTGGGGCATTAAGTTTTTTCGCCTAGGGCGCCAATTTACCTTGCACCGGCCCTGCTCCAACCCCCTACTCCAGACGCTTGGACACTGGATCCCTCAGCGTTTCACCGTCTCGTCAGCTGCTTCCACAGGCCACGGAAACATTAACAAATGGCAAACCGGCGACATCGAAGTTTAAGGTTATATGAAACTGTATACTTCAAGATCACAGCACAGGCGGAATTTACGTAGTATATATTTTTAAAATCTTAATATATATATACATATATATTAATCAAGTGTCCTGATGTTTGTTTACAGTGAACTCTTCACCAAGTCAACCGATTTCGATGAAAATTGGCACATTTATGTGTAATTTTTTTCCAACTTGAGAGATAGGATAGTTTTTATTTCGATTAATGGTCTTAATAATTTATAATTAACAATAAATAATAAATAACCGATCGCTATGGTTAACAAAAAAAATCATAGATCATAAACATACAAACAGTAATTGTGTGACATTTCTCTATGTCCAGCACACTGTCATATAGCGCTATCCAGTTTGCAGTTTGCTTTAACTCGCAGACAATAAGTAAAGCTCCATGTGTTTAGCCCGGGCAACGCCGGGTACTGCAGCTAGTTTATATATATATATATATATATATATATATATATATATATATATATATATATATATATATATGTCCCAGAAACATTAATGAATGTTTTGGGCGATCTTGGCCTTAACTAGAGGTCTGAGATTTTGAAAATGTTATACCCCGATACAAGGTCACTCTCCCGGCGATCGAGGCCTCGCCCAGGTGTCTGGGACACTTAATTTTCTTGTATACTTGAAAACAATTTTTTTAACGTATTTAGAACGTGAACAAGCATGGCTGCCACCGCAACCAAGCGCTCGGCTTCTCTTGTGTGAACGGAGCAACACAAACGTAAGAGCTCAGCGTTGGCGAGCTTATCCGTGCGTGTCCGTATTCGTCTGCATGCTGTTGTACAGACTCTGTTCCGTGAGATCCGTCTCCGTTTTTCTGCGTCATTGCAGAACTGGCCTTAGCGGGAGAGATACGTTTCACCGGACCGCAGTCAGACGCCCGAGTAATCAACGTTAGTGCCTATTAGAAGAGACCGCAAAAATTCGCGGATTCATTTCACGACAGCCTGAAATTCAAATAGTTATACCTCAGTGGTGCCTCTGCTATTGGCTCACAACTCACCTGGACGACTCTGGGCCGGTGAGAAACACTCAACCGAAGCTGTATCGAATCACAGGCCGCTACGTTGGGACACCTTCGCAAGACAGCAGCCAATGAGAGGGTGACATTTGACCGAGTGTACGTAGAAATATAAAGTTTCATCCTAGAGGTAATTAAACCCGCGAATTCTTCCGGTCCTTACCTATTAGGTAGATAGTATTACGTCTGCGACACGTATAAAAATCTCGCGAGAAAATTGTGCTCTCTTTTGAAGTTGAAACTTGTTTACAGCAGGTAGAGGCGAGTCGAGACGATGACGTCATCGGAACGTGACGGAAAGTGTTAACGATCAGGAAACGAGGGGTGCAACTGGTTGCCTAGCTATAGGCGTTTTAACAATCATTTTAAAAGTTACGGAAAATACAAAAAAAAAATATGGAGAGAACCCTTCCCCGCTAACGACATTTTAATCGAGACAGCGCAGACTTGTACCTACGTACATAGAACCAAATGCCGGTAATTTAAGGCGCGGAGCAAATTGAAAACCGTTTCAATTGCGTTTCCCTACATTCTGAGCGGACATAACCCGTAGGGGAGAAACTCTAATTACCGAGACTGAGACCTAGTTTTTTGAAGTAGTTATGGGCCCGTCCGCTAGATAGTAGTATTCATAATATATTGCTGTCATAACTACATTATTTACTAGGAGAAGTAATGTATAAGCTATTATCAGCCAAAAAAAAAAAACCAGTGAAAATTCACTCTATTTAGGTAGCCACTAATTTTGTGGTGTGCAATACAATGAGTTTTTGCACCTCCTACTCCTTTATTTATTACATGACGGTTTATTGCAAAACAGCATTAAGTATTTTTGCATCGATTAAATTAGTTTTTGCGCCGCCAAGGAGATAACTTAATATAGCCAAAAAAAAAAAAAAAAAAAAGTATTAACCGATTTGCTGGTAGTTATGGGCCCGCCCAACAGATAGCGACACACGTCGCGTGAAACATGGTTTTAGTTTCCACTGTAAGAGTCGCACTTCTTTATTTCCCTCTCATTGTTCTGTGACATAACCTCAACTGCTGCTCGCGGCTGACGCACGGGATACTCCAGAACAAAAGGAGAAGCGCGGGTCGGTTGGAGGAGGGGGTCTCTTGAATCAAGCCTTCTAGCGGCAGTAGCCCCGCTGGGTTGCCCCCTCTGTGGGGAGGGGGGGCAGAGGGGACGTAACCCCCCTCGGATACTCCCTCCGCGACATGCACCAGCCCCGGAGGGAACAAGTGCGCTTCTCACGGCGCGTGGGAAAACCGACGCCGGAGTTCAGAAACAAGCGTCAAGGTCAGGTGGCGTCTCTCGGGGGATCGTCCGACGCCTGACTTCGTCGCGGGAGAGAGCCTTTTCCAGTGTTCGCCGGAGATGTGTGACGAGAAAATTCACGCGGTCCTCACATCGAAACACGCTTATAACACTAAAACTCGGGACACCAAAATTTAACGTAGAATACTTCAAAATAACGCCGAGAGTGTTAGGTATATACGAAAATTGTGTTTTAAAATAATTATTTTTTCGTGAATCGCACGTAGTTTCCGCACCTGCCGCTAGGATTCGCTGCCACAAGAAGTTACGTCGACTGTCGAATCATTCCATTTGCAAACGGAAATTTTAAACTATATAACGTAACGTATACGATAAAAAAAAAAAGTTTGAAAATTCTATACCACGTCTTCGGACCTAATTTTCGAAAATAATTTTTTTTATTATTAAAATACTGCCCTTTGTGTTTGAGAACTTCGGTTCTTGGCATCCGCCACAGATGGCAGCACCGTGGTTACAAATTTCCGTTCCGTGCGACTTACGTTCCATTCACGAACATACTCCAAACAAATGCCGTCTACTATACCGAGAGCTAAGATACGAGTATTACACAAAATTTTTTTTCCAGTACACTTGGCCGCCAGAAGTGAAACTTCACATATACTGAGAGAAAGGTTTGTTTTCCTGAATGAAATATATGTTTGTACATGGAGAAAAGAATAAATTTGCCAATTCAAACAAATATTTTGTGGAAGGAAAGATTTTGTTGACCCAACAACATGATTATGTTAAATGAACTATATATTTTGTTAGGAGTAAAAAAATCAATTTTGTTACTCGCCAACATAGACCAACAAAATATTTTGTTACGGCCAAGTTAATGTTTGTTTTGCCATATGTGAACAAATATTGGTTCGATTCAAACAAACATATTTTTCTTTGGGTAGAGAGCACACAAAATATGAAACTGGTGTGGTCATGTGTCCAAAATAGATCTTCATTCAATAGTGTCAATTTATTTCACGCAATCTTAAGAACGAAATAAACAGAAATTTTTTTCCGAACCTAAATTAAAACTAAGTGTATTTGGGAGGTCTAGTTAAGGAAGACTTAAGTGCGTCTCAAGCCGAAACCTATATAGTTAGGAAAATGTTAAAGCAAGATGATACACACCTTTTCGTCAGACTTTTTCTGGTACCCATATGTTTCGCTGTGATTTTTAAGACGTTTAACGTCAAAATAATATGACAATTACCAGTCGGGATTTGAACCGATGTTCTCTGGAATACGAATATAGTGTCTTACGATTCGGTCCATAAACTTCGATACTGTATCTTTTCTGATCTTCAGATTGCCTTGTAGTGATTCCTTATGCCACAGGCGTGAGTGTACGATTATTGCATAACAGTACAAATACATAGTTTCAGACTATAGCACTCCATGTAGGCTATCATCACATATCTTGAAAAATTATTGACATCTAATATTATAAGTACAACTATCAAAAATTACGGTCTCCAAAATTTTAATTCACGTCTTTTGAGTATATCGTGTAGTAGTGTGTGTAACTACATGCGATTATTATTTACACAATTACCACGGTGTAGACAGTATTTGTGGAAGGGGAGGGCAGAAGCCAGTCCCTCCCCTGGAAACTCTTTTATAAAGATAATGCTTGAAAATACATTTTTAAGTTAGTTGACAATCCTTTAAGTACTTTTTAAAATTCCTGCCATTGTAGCCTATTTTTTTTTAAATAAAATTCTTTGTCTAAATTAATCTGGCATCCCTACTTTCCCCCCCCCCCTTTTTTACTAAGCTCTTGAGACTTATTGTTACAGAAACAGGTTCCTCTTTTGAATAAGCTTCTCTGCAAACAAAACACAAACAAAACACAAATATGTTTAAAGAAAGCCAGTATCTATGTGAATATCAAAAAATTCAGTGTAGTTCATTTAATAAAATTTCCACTGACAAACAACATTTTATATAATAGGTAAATTCATTCAAGATGTAGTTTCAGACATACGCAATTACTCATTAAACTGTATGTCATGACAAACCTCTGTTTGTGCTTTAAGAAGGGAATAGATATCTTTCCCGAAACGCCACTACTGTTCTCTTAGGAACCATATACTGTGTTAGTCTGCGCTATCATCGTTGTGGTTTCAAAATATCTGTTTTGACGTTCAACTGTTTCTTACAGTGTTCGTCTGTGTCTCTATATAGTTTTTTTTTAAATTTTATCTGTTAAGTTTTATCGTTGAGTTAATTCTGTTTGCCATTGTGCACCGTAATTTTTCGTTGTAAATGTAACAGAAATATTCATGTAAACTTACATATTTATTAATTTGTACATTTACATGGAAATAACTGTATCACTACAAAATAGTGTTACCATTTATGCTTCGTGTTGACCCAGTAAATCCAATGTTTAGTTATTTGCAAATAGTTGTTTAAAACGCTTTCCAGTATTATCTGCGTAATTTAAGCAAGGTAAAACAAAAGAAAGCCAAAAGTAATATAAAAAAGTTGACTTTTCTGTGGCTTTAAAACCAAATAAATAAAATGTTTATACAATAACTTCATGCTTGTATGCGCACACATATTTTAACTAAACACACTCTTTTAATATCTAACATTTATTTCAAAATAACTTTACCATCGACAGTGCAAGCGCTTACATATGTTTTGCTAGTCTATATTTCTATATAATTATTGTATAGCGGGACTGTAAGTTTGTTTGCAGGAAATTAACTAAAAACTTGCCATACTAGTTATACAAATTATATTTCACTGTTATGAAATTACATAATTCATGCTGAACGAACAACATAAGAACACATAAATTTGTTCGTTACCGAGGTTAGATGTCACTGCACGTATTGCACGTGTTAATGACAGACGAAACTACAGTAAACTCGTGGAATAACATAATGTCAGTGTAAAGAAGACTGCAAGTATCCGCTCTACCACTCTGGTTCTGGGGGTAGAGCGCCTGCCTTGTGACTTGTAGGACCCGGGTTCGCGCCCCGGCTCCTCCAAGGCGGATTGCCCAGACAAAATGGTCGCATTTTCTCTGGTAGGAATACAATCCCTTGTAACAAGTCAGGCTACCAAAGAAACGGTGGGTGGAACAGAAAAAAACCTTCCAGGTGGCTTCCAAATGGGGAGCCCGTTTCTTTTCTTGGGCTCCCCATGCGGTGGCCATTCCGGGGGTTTCTCCGGGGGAACGGAGTTTTGCAAAAATATATATGTATTTTTTTAGTTTTGTAGTGATTTAGTTTTTAGTAACCGTAGTATTATCATTCCAACATGTTATAAATAAAGCTCAAGCAAACATTTAAAATATATTAAAAACTTTTGCTTTTGAACATAAAATATTTGAATTAAGTGTGTATCAGTCAGTGAGTGGTTGTATACCGATGTTGTGTGTTCAAACATTTATCGGTATATATTTTCTTGAAGTATTATAGATGGTTAAATTTTATTCAGAAACCTTGTTTTTTTGTAGTAGGTATTTTAGAAGTTTCGACGAAAAATTATTTATTTTATTCCTAACAATATTATTTCTGAAAAACCACATCGTTTTCAATAAAGAATAGGTATAGTCTTTAACACACGTTTTTTTTATATGTGTGTACCAGTATAAATCCAGATGTAAATAAAATATTCTAAATATTTTATCAACATGAGCAAAACCAACATAATCTTATGATTAAACAAATTATAAATTTTAGGCCTCGTCACGCAATGCGTAGTTTATATGTTTTAATTCATTATCTTACAAATAGACGCTTTCAGTCAAATTTGCAAATGCAATTTCATGGTATTAGGTGTTCCGCAAAGAAGTAGTTTATCTCAACTACTCTTTAATAATTAAAAAAATGATATTCCAACTGTAATCAGAATTGATGAAAAAAATATAATTGGAAATTATTTTTGTGAAACTATTCAGCAAGATATTTCAGGTGTCCGTATCTGATTATTTTTTTTTCAAGTTAGCAAACGTCTCTGAATTACAGTAGCATTTATTGTATAACCTTTAGTCAAAAAACTAATTTAATTAATCAGAATTATCACATAGTAAACGTGGTGTCCTCTTTTAAGACCTTAGAGTTATATTGATGCCAAGCTTTTTTTATTGAATTTAAAACTTTTTCTGCATCAAATAATTTTAATTAGAAAAGAATGAAAGTATGCAGAAAAATTGCTTAATTAATATTTAAAAATTTCAGGCATCAAATTATTTTGAATATGCTACATTCCTATATAACCTATTTGCATTTTCTATTTATTAGACGTTCGATCAGTGATGCACATTTTTATTAGGATGTATACATTTTATTACCATTTTTGATGTTTAGACATAGTGACTCGGTTTGGATTAAGAATTCCAACTTTTAATTACAGAATTAGTGACACTTATAAAATCATTAGTAACTATAAAATGTGTAAAAAATTACAACTCCTTTTGAATAATCTACAAATATTCATTAGTAAAACTTTTGTAATCTACATGTTTATTTTGTATACACCATTTTAGTTTCGGTTTAAGATTTTTGTGAAAACTTTATCATCTTTATATATCTGTGTGTTGTGTTTTGTCGTATTGATGTGTATCAGTGTATGTCTTGTGTTTTTGTTGTTATTTTATGTTTATAGGTGCTGTAAGGCACAAAAAACTGAATTTCAATTAGATCTGACAGTTTTATTGATGTAGGATAATATGTTACGCATAGCCATATTTTTTTATTTTATAATATAAAAAATACTTAAATTTCAGCAGAGTTTATTTTTGAAAGACTGCAAGCCTTTGCCAAGCCCATCAACATTCGAAATGTACGCGCCTATTTCCCCCTTAGAGCGCCTGTGCTGCTTGCCCTGTGCCAACAAACTACACTACACAAAAATATTTCCCTCGAATTTCAGCATCTTAAAAAAAAACATTTGTAGACTTTAAATAATTTATTATAGACATTAAAAACCTTAATATCTGAGTGAATGTGTTCAGTCACCCTAATAATCAAAACATTACATAAGAATATCCTTGAATATTTGCATTGGATTTGCACTCTTTGATTAATGATCTACCAATTACTTCAATTATTCCAGTGTGCAAAAATGTAAATTATATTTTTCCTCATTCCGTAGAATGTATAAGACATTTTGGCAGAATGGAATACTAGGTACCACATGTATTTTTTTTTAAATCTTTCGAAATAAGAATAGAGCTCCTTCCTTATAATACATTTTTGGAAACATTTCTTTCTTCTCGTACGCGATCTGGAAGTTAATCTGAAAAACAGCTAGAGGGTTGACAACGCTACCTACCGAGTATTCTATACACTACTTCGAGGGCAATGCTGCTGTACTCATTCCATGGAGGGTGTAATGAAGAAAATATGGCAGAATTCCGTTTCGTCCTTTGGACGTATGGCACTTTTCCGTTATGGTACACTTCTCCGCCTTTTTCGAAGAGGCCAGCCGGAATACTGTCATTATGGTAGTCTTCCGATGTGGCATTCTTCAATCGCCCCGCCTCGTCTTAAGAGTGTTCGCGCGCCGAACCGGCAGCGTTAGTGCTCGCAGCGACCGCCAGGATCGCCGCTGTAGCAGCGCACCTGCCGCCCGCCTGGTTCAGGAGAGTGCCCGAGAGGAGGGGCGGTAGGGTGAAGGAGGGGAGGGGAGTGTTGACAGAAGCGTGGAGGGGGGGGGGGGGGGCAGGGCGCATGCGCCGTGCTCCAGACCGCTAACACAACACTCCAGCCCTCGAGGGGGGGGGGGGGGGCTTCTTGCGCGCTGCGTAGCGCGTGTTTCTTTAGCTGCCGGCGCCAATGTTTGCGCTCTCTCGACGCACCGTCACCACCACTGCGAGGGAAATATATATATAAAATAGAAAATGGAACGATGGACCTTTTTATCACCCCCACCTCCATCCTTTCGTCTACCCCTTCCACTCCTCACTCGGTTCCAAAAACACCAACTGTTGGACGGGCTTGGGCCTAGGTCATATGTGGTTGCAGCCGTGGCAGTACACCGAAAAGTCATTTCAACGAAAAGTCATTTCACCGACAACCCGTAATTTTATTTTTCTTGGAAAATGTCCTTACTTCGGTAACAGGTGGTTGGCCGACTCGCACTAAGACCGAAAGCAACTTAACCGGAAAAAAAAAAACCATTTCACCGACAAGTAATGTCTACGACATTTCGCTCATATCACTTTCTAACTATTGACTGCTACCGTTTGGGTTTGATCCCAACCCACGGATGACTCAAATTTATGAGCACCGGGTTGGAAATTCAGTTGGTTTAGTCCCACAGTAATGTTCGGAAGTCTATGCGCATACATACAGTATGTTTCCAAACTACACGCCGTAACTGTTGGGTACGTCTTAAATTCTTTTCGAAAACAGACACCACTCGGATATTTTGAGTTTTTTTTAAAACGCTCGTAAAGCTCTGAAAATCGTGTGTCCCCAGTTTATGTTGGTTATTTCATTTTATTATCGTTTATATTATTTGGGGGTTTCCTTTAAATTAATCACTATAGCTCTAATGCATTTTATTATCTCTTCTAAAATCTGGTATTTACTCAATAACATTTTTAACAAGTAGAAATGCCACGCAAATGTTCAGAATTATAATTACTTGCATTGCAGCTAGATAAAAACATTTTCTAAATATCTGGCGAGGAAAATGTGTGAACCCAACAGAAAACGAAAGCGAGATACTGTGTAAAATTTACAGGAAAATGCCTCAATAGTTAATTACAGCAATAGTAATGACAGTTAAATGAAATAATGTAATGTGGCCCATAGTGACCATTTCTTCCTCCGATATTCCTGACTTTAATCTCGGTCTCACAAAACATGTTGAATTTTCTTCTTTTTTCAACAAGACGTGCCGAAACGTCGAACACACCAATCATCCGCACGATGATGGCTTCAACCCAGAAGCCAATAAGTAGAAAGTGTCTCTAACCGAGAAAACCTGCGACCTAGGAGTGGTTCTTGTTCGTTCATCCCAAATTTGAAGTTCAATGACTGAAGACCTTTCTGCAGGTCCTGTTAGTTGGCTGCTAACTTGTGAGGTGTTTTTAACAGGGTTTCCTGGTGATTGGGTACTTACTTGGTTGGGAACTGTAAGTCTTCCAGAAAAGAATTTGCGCAAATTTCAGAAGCGGTACTAATGTTATAGTTTTCATTTCAAGAAAAAGAAAAAGAAACAATTTTGTGACTGCCCCAAAATACGTTTTGTCAACATAGCCCCACCAAATATTTTCTTGACGACAGCTTGATAAATGAGGTGGTCTCAACTTAAACAATTTTATTATTGACAAAAATATCTAGATGTAACTAGTAAGTCCCTTAACAAACAAAAAAAAATTGTCATCACACACTTTTTTGGGGAGGTTCGGAAAAATGTTTTTTACCCTGTTTGGATTCTATCCTGTTGCGAAATTAACTGCAGAAATTTACCGTTATGGGAAGCTTATTCGTTGTCGACTCCCTGACGCGAACGTATCGTACTGATCCGAAAATAATTCTACCCCGAATATAGGCCAAATATCACCTGAAAACCAGCATATATACACACTATATATATAAACTCCAGCCATAAATAGTAATTAACAATTTATCCTGATTTTCTTAAAAAAAATATATTTTTGAAGTGATTAAGTTAGCTATTAGAATAATAATTGGCATGAATAGTATAAAGTAAAAAAGAGTAAAAAAATGTACAGATAATCAACACTACTACTTAACTGCATGAATGAAAATGCTATAATACCATGTTATTTAGTTTATTTGCGTTTTTTGTCCCATCATTGTAAATATCATGTTGCTTGGTGCAATTTATATCCATGTTCTTTTTTTTAAAGCGAAAATTCTTTTCTGATGGGGCTATAATTTTCAAAAGTTACGAAAATTCCGATCGCAGGAGGGGAACCGGCAGAGGAGGAGGTAGGCGAGGGGAGAGGTGGAAATATTTTCACACTTGCGTACTTGTGTAATAGTACAATTTAGCGCTCGCATACTTGCACCATACTTTCACTTCTTCCATGCGGGGACTACACGCTCACGCATTATTTTTTCCATTCTACGATTATAAATCGACACTAGGGAATTTTAAAAAAAATTGGTTGCTGTAAAGTCGGTTTACGGACGATAGTTTAACGTGACAACGTCATAACAAAACATTGATGAAATGATTGCATACTTTTATGAATAAAATCGAATAATTTTTATTTCAATAATAAAAAAATAAAATCTTGAAATTATATTAAGTAATCAGATTCATTTGCTTACGTACATTTGACTTAGAAACACATTTATAAACAAAGTTTTAAGTTTTCACTTCTGTCGGTGCGACGCATACGTACAATGAGCGTAACGGGACATAGCGTAACGGAACAATGAGCGTAACGGGACACATCGTAACGGAACAATGTGCGTAAAGGGACACTTTTTCGTGCGTGCAGCCGGGGTTCATCGATTTATTAGACGTTGTCACGTCACAAAGGTAGGCTTATATTCAGACTGATACAGTAATTTCAGTGCGCATTAAAGAAAAGGTGGGGGGGGGGGGAAGGGGGGGGGGGAAGAGGTTTTTCCACCTCGACGTGACCGAGTGTCACCAACCTTAACCTCCCCACGATCCGACCTCCCCTTAAACGACGCTATTTTTGTTTTGTTTTGTTTTGTTTTGTTTGGTTCCCCCCCCCCTCCCCTCCCCCCCCCCCCTTTCGCGTCGTCCCGTCTCGCAGGAAGTGCTTCCCCTGATTGCTCGGGGGATCCTCGGGAATTTCGTTTCCTTATTTTTTTACTCTCGCGGACGCACGTCATTTTTATCAATTCCCTCTTCTCTCTCTCTTTCCCTACGCAGACAATTTCTCCCCCCCCCCCCTCCTCCTCTCCGCACCATCTCTTCGCGCCCACTAGCTCTTCAGGAAACAGGCGCGTTTCCCGCCCCCAAATTGGATCTCGCAAGATTACACGGCCGTGCCGCCGAAGAGAGACACCCCCCCCCCTCCCTCCCTCGCCTAGCCTCGCGCACGCGACTGAGAGGCCGTCACTCGGACGCGTCAAGCGCTGCGTCGTTGGCACCACTGCTCTCGTCGGGAATGAAGACCTATGACACGGTGTTGTTATCTTCTCACAGGGCCTTCCGGAGGGAGTGGTGGAAAAAAAAGGGGTCAAGGGAAAATACCCGTTGCCCAGTTGAGCTTTGAGATATTTTTTTTTGCACGTGGTTATCCTGACAGGATAAAAATTAAAAAAAAAAAAACCATTTTAAAATGTACACGTTATGCAATATGCACAGGCCACCGTAACGTTTACTGTCTTAATTTTTTTTTTTAATTTTTTTTTGTTGTGTAAACATCTTAGCTCTCGGTATACGGTATTTGGTGGGAGTAATTTTGTGAATGCGACGGATTTCAAGGCACAGAAGTGTGTAACAACCACAATGCTGCCATCTGTGCCGGATCGCGCGAACCAAAAGTTCATAGAGTCAAATGGAAACTTTATAGTATCAACTGATTGGTTAGTTTTAACAAGACACGCAGTATATAAAAAAAATCCTTGTCAAAAATCAGGTCTAAAGCCGGGGTTCAATATATTTTTAAGTCTTTTGAACTTTTTTCTGAGCCATTTCATTATATACTTAAAATTTTCTCTCTGAAAATATAATTATAGAGGCGGGAGCGGAAAGTACGTGTAATTCGCATCCAGTAATGTAGTTGAAAACAAAATGTGCATATATATATATATATATAACTCCTTACCTTATACGATTTCATCATGCGTATAATGTACGAGGTCGACGGAGCATAACAACGCACCTGCCCACGTTACGGAACGCCTGCCCCTGCGCACGATGCGCCCGAGCTTACATTACGGAACCCTGGCCTAGGCAGTGGTTGCGCCGGGGAGGGCAGGCAGCCCGCGTGACAGTGTCATGCGGGTGGAGACCCGCGCCAGGGGCAGCCGTCAGCTGCAGTTAGCACCGACGCGACGCCGCGGCGGGCTCCCCAGGGCTGCGTGCAGAAACCGCCCATCTCCACCTGGCGCCTGCAGCGTTGCCAAGTCGCGAAGTGATCTTCCGTGTAACGTTGCGTGGCTAACTGTTTATAAAGAGAGGCGGACGGAAATTTTACGTAGCAACTTCGCGCGTTAGAGGTGAAACTAAGTCCAGCCAAGGGAGTTCGAGGCATGCCCGTCGCTCCAACGAAGTCCATCCACGACATCTTTAGGAAATCAGGGCGCTGGATGGCCGGTGCGCAACTTACAGTTGACGACTCGGCGAGCGACGCCCGGGACAGGACTACCCATCGAGTGGCTTGATTTAAACTTTTGGACATACGCCATGTATGTCTGTGGAAGAAAACTACAAAAAAAAAAAAAACACAAAAGACAAAAACACTAATTAAGCAAAATATTGCTGTTTTAATTATTACAGGATTACAGGTCCTGACAACAGCAATATTTTGTGTTTTTGTCTTTTGTGTTTTTTTGTAGTTTTCTTCCACATACATACATGTGCATAACAATGGCGTATGTCCAAACGTTTACATCAAGTCATGCACTCCCATTGCACAAATCTTTCAAAGATAATACCCATCGAGTGTTGAGGCGCGTGTCCGGCATATTGGACCCGGTAGCACGAGGGGTCTGTTACATGTAGATGTTCTTATAAACCACAAGGCAGGCAGGACATGGATTTTAACGTAAAATATTTAGTAACACAACCATAATATTCTCTTGTTATTTTTTCTTTGTTAATAGCTGTGTAGTATATATATATATCGTATTATAATCAACTTATTCCTAATTAACGTAAATACATTGCGACTTCGCTCTTGTTCATTCGTTTCATAGAGCAAAGCAAGCAAAATAACTTAAAAATATTTCAAAGTCCTTTGAAGAGTAATAATTAATTATTCTGGCATTTTATGTATCATTGTAATTGCTAACATTTGCCTTGTTTTTTTTAAAATGTTGGCAGCCAGCTGGTGTATTCAAGCGGGTCAAGTTGATGACCGAAATTTAATGCTCCCAAGACAACTTGAGTGTGTCGCATTAACATGGTCATTGTTTCTATTTCGTTATTTCGTGTTAATAAAATTCCTTTGCCGAAAATCACGTACAAAGCCAAGGTTTAGTTTTTTTTTCCCCCTTCAAATTTTTTCGGTATTATCGGAACCGGTTCATTATATAGTTTAAAATTTTGGTCTGCAAATTGAATTATTCGATAGACGACGTAGCTGCCCTGGCAGCGAATTCTAGCGGCAGGTGCGGTAAACTACGCGAGGTTCGCGTCCAGATATTTAGTTGAAAACACAAATTGAGTATATTTAACTGGTGTGGCATTTTTTTAAAAAAAAAAAAACAACTCTACGTTAAAAAATTTCGTGTCCGAGTGTCGTATATAAGTGTATTTGCAACATGAGAACACGTGATTTTGCAAATTGCACTAGGTCGGGGTTGTGTTCCTTTGCTCGGGCCGGGGGGGGGGGAGGAGGCTTGCGGCTCTCGGAGATAGCTCTGTGGTTTCTGTCGGGATTATCCGCCGTAAACCGCATCGGGGGCTACGAGAAGGAAAGGCCATTGGTGCCGGGCCAGGGGGGGGGGGGGATTTAGGTCACAGTGGCGCCAGGCATGAATTATACCCACCGCTTGCAAACGTTCCGAAACCACACACAGACGCTTAGTTGTGCATTGAATTCCTCTGATTAGTACCGGCGTCATTTACTCTCAACCAAAATTCACTCCGGCGATACGCATGAACTTCGTTGTTATCCGCGCTGATGTTATAAAGAGCTAGAGAGAGATAGGGAGAGAGAGGGTTTTGATTTTTTTTTTATTAACGGGTAAACTCGAAAATTGCTGGACCTATTAAAAAAAATAAGGTAAATATGTATTGTACGGATTAGCGCCAAAAAAAATCGTACAAATATGAAATAACTTTCATTATATGCTATCTTACGTCCTCTTTTCAGAACCGCCTGCGGAGATAAAAAATTCAAATTACTTTAGGAGATATCCAATTTTTTAACATTCATTTTTTGGCAATTTTTTTAAAAATAAAATTTTAAAAATTTGAAAATACCTTCATTCTGTGCTCTTAAACTTCCTCTTTTCATTAAACCCGGCTGAGATAAGAAATTCCAAATACTTTTGGAGATATCGAATTTTTTAATTTTCATCCTGTGCACTCATGCGGCTATACCAGACGTGTGTAATAATTTGACCGTTGCCATTTCATATTTTGCCGTGTGCGCCTGAATGTCTAAATAACAGAAATTTTCCATTAGGTAAGGTTAGTTACATTATAAATACTTCAAAATAAACGGAAATTAAAAATAATATCAATTTATTTTACATGTTGTATAGTTTTAAGTATTTATAATGTAGCTGACCTGACCTAACAAACCGGGACAAAGGATGAACAGAATAAACTCACGTAAGTTTCTTTTTACATGTATTCGTTCACGTGAGAGTCCTAAGATCCACATTAAGTTCTGCCATTCCCGATTACACCCGAATATTCACCTTCGGCCAACCTCGGGATTTATTTATTTTTGCGCAGGAAAAATGAATTGAAATATTAAAAGTGGTCGGATAGGTTAGCTACATTAAAACACTTTAAAACCCTTTGGATGGTTAGTTAGGTTAGTATAGCTACATTAAAATAAACAGGGAAATATAAATATTAATAAATAAACCCGAGGTTGGCCGAAGGTGAATTGTTCGGGTGTAATCGGGAATGGCAGAACTTTATGTGCATCTTAGGTTTCTCCGTTCGGGAACATCGCAAAAAAAAAATCATACTTGTAAACAAGCAACCGTTATCGCCGCATGAGTGCACAGGATGAAAATTAAAAAATTCGATATCTCCAAAAGTATTTGGAATTTCTTATCTCAGCCGGGTTCAATGAAAAGAGGAAGTTTAAGAGCACAGAATAAAGGTATTTTCGGATTTTTTAAATTTTTTTTAAAAAAATCGCCAAAAAATGAAGATTAAAAAATTCGATATCTCCTAAAGTAATTGGAATTTTTTTATCTCCACAGGCGGTTCTGAAAAGAGGACGTAAGATAGCATATAATGAAAGTTATTTCATATTTGTACGATTTTTTTTGGTGCTAATCCGTACAATACATATTTACCAAAAATAATTTTGCTGTTAAAAACCTCCTTTATTCCAGATTAAAAATAACTTACTTTTAATTTTAAAGAAATGTTTGTGCGAGGAGTCCATGCGCTGCAGAAGCGATACTTTTTGCTTGTAAGGTGTATATAAGTTAAATTATTAGTACATTTTTATTGAAAACGAGATAGCAATTATGGATAGCAAGGATGCGGGTGAGATATGAAATGAAAAAAAAAAAATACAAAAAAAACTGAGGATTATAAAAACACTAGCAGCGTTACGAGAATTCCGTAGCATCACTGCTGCGTCATTTGTACCTCTCCTCTTCCGTATTACCTTCCAGCCGTTACAACTAGCATATAGCATGCTACGTTACGTACCTATGCCCCCCCCCTTTTTTTTTTGCATCTTCCCATTCGACCGCTAGCGCATGCGTTGTAGTGGCGTCGTCACTGACGCATTCCTCTACAGGTTCTCCCCACCACGTACCTAACTATTTTTTTCGTAACGTTAGAAAATTGTAGCCCTCTCAGCAAACAAGTTGCACTTCAAAAATTTGTTCAGTAAGAGTGAGAAACCTTTTAAAATAAAAAAAGTAAAAAAAAACTACCAAATTGACTTTCTCCTGGGTTTACGCTTAGTAAACCAGTTAAAGATACAAAAATATGAGTTCCTATAGATATTTATATACGTACGGAGCTCAACTCACGAAAGCGCTCTGCGACGAAATGGAAAACTAATTCGTCAACAACAAAGTCCCACACCACAGAAATAAATATGTTAACAATTTTTATCCACTTATGAAAAACCAGGCAGCGGCATCTACAGTCAATGTAATGTTTAGACCAGGTGGCCGAGTATGGACATTTCTCTCCACCGCCAGTTTTTTTCACATCCTCTCAGTGGATTTCATTAAGCTATTCTCAAATTTAAAACAGTTCCGTAATAAAATAACTTGATGTTAAGTCATTAAACCTAGCTCCGTGATGTGATCTTTTCACGCAGCCGCTATCATAACACATGGTGTCGTTTTAAGATTATGTAGTTAGTTTTATTTTTGAATGTTCTTTTTGGTCATTTCCGTAAAATAACATGACGCATACATAAAAAAATATTTGGTTTTAGTATGGTATTAATGAACAACATTGTTATATGTTCAAATGGTAAAATATATTTTTACTAAAATGTTACATCTGACGAGGTTACAAATTATCCAAATATATCAGTAAATTTGCAATATCTCGGTAAATATACGTAGGCTGAGATTACTTTCTTTGAACATAAACGCACAAGAATCATAATACAATAATGCTAACAAAAAACATTTGAATAGTTGCGAAGTCTGAAGCAAATAAACAATATTTTTCCCCACTTGCCCGTTTATTAAGTTTTTCCCTTAACCTTTTCAGTCTCACGTTGTCAATTCCTAATTTATATCTAATTTAATTATTTTATTGTAATTAAATATTTTATTTTTATTTTTGTGAGGTAATAATCGTAAGCTATAATCGTTATATTAATGCATAATTATTTTATAGTAGTTAATAAGAGTAAAAATATTTATTTCATAGCCATAAAATTTGATGTCAACTCGAAAGTAGGTACACATCACACACACACATTCAAGGTTTGATAAACGCCATGTATCATAGAGATATTAATTGTCCACTTCTGTAGACGAATATACTGAAAGTTTTAAGGACGTAAGTCCGTTCCAGGTCATTATTTTTTATTTACCTTCCACACTGTTAAACTTGCCAACTTTTTCTGTGGACTAACTTTCATAAAATGAAAAATTATATATGTCTCGCAATTTTTGCATGATTATCTGTTAAAGTTGTATCTTTAACCTTTTTTGTGCAAAATGAATAGTGAGAATGAAATTGAATATAAAGCTGTAAATTTTTAGGTTTAAAATCAATTTTACTGGCTGCTATGTGATATGGTTTAAATTCTTTCATGAAAATTATTTAATTTTACCTGGCATTTCAAAACTGTAAGAATTTTTATGATTTTAAAAGGCTTAATGTAATTTAATAAATTTTTTTCTGAAATAATTTAAAACCATACCATACAGTAGCCACCAGCATTTCCTTTAAGCCTGAAATTTTTCTGTTATTTATTCCATTTATTTCTCCTTATTAATACTGCATAAAAATGTTAAAAAAAATTAAACTTGTACCGTCAATTATGCTAAAAGTATGATATACATCATTTTGTTGAAGTTCAGTCATTCAAAAAGTCAAAAAGGTTTTACAGTAATAAAATTTAAAAAAAATTAAAAGCTCTGGCATTGGTCATACACCCTTAAAACATAGTGTGGCGTTGTTTTACGAAGACCTAGTTGTCTGGAAGTGCAAAATACCTTCCGTTTACCCGATGTGCATCCTTAGGTGGAAAGTCCGTGAATGTACAGACAGCGCAGACACACCGTTTCCAGACAATAACCCTTCAGTGGCGAGCAGGGCTGGATTTAGGGGAGGGCAACCGGGGCGAAAGCCCCGGGGCCTCCACAAACGAAGGGCCCCTACAAATCCTTTGATACTCTTTTTTCGCTGTTTTACCTTTACCTACAGTACTTTGTACATACATGATTATATTATTGTTAAATATTAACAGAAATATTCATTAACACTAAAATTTAATTTCATATAATTCTTGTCTCCGATTATATTTATGTATGTTTTTTTTTAAATACCAAGAGAATCTACTCGATTTCACAATAAATTATTTATTGGAAAACTCGACTGAAAAAAAATTGTTCATTTTATTTGTAAAATAATTTGGGGCCAGGGGACCTCCGCTCCTCTGTTTCCCCGAGGCCTCCAGACCTCTAAATCCGACCCTGGTGGTGAGCGGCGAGATTCGGGGTTCCGAAGCGATGATCTCGGCGGTTGGCCGCTTGTCACTCCGAACCCTCGGAGGCGGCAAGCGCACAGTGGCGGACATAAAAACCGCGCTTATTAAAAGCGCGCCGCCAGGTCTGCTGAGCGTCAAGAAGTTGTAGCACCGCTACCCCCACCACTCCGCACTCACACACACACACACACACACACGTTCACAAACTGTCTATTGCGTACACAGGACTCCACAGCGCGACTTCTACGTGAGTATAAAAAAAAACCATAGTATAAATAGTGTGAAGAAGAAGAAAAATGGAGGAGAAGGTATTATAAGGGCATACAATACACACCCTAGCAAAGAACATGGGGACAATGGACGTATCATCATCTCGTTTATTTCAAAGAAAAATAAACAACAAAATCTAATACACGGCCAAAAAAAAAATATTGCTGTCAACAATGAGACAAACTACTACTTGACAGACATTTTCCAAAGTCTGAAACACCCGTAAAAAAATATGCTTTGCACTTCCTTGACTTCTGCCACAGAAACCGTTTTTATTAACTTTGGTTATCATACAAAATAACAGTTATTTCAGAAATCTCACTTACAACTTTTTTTTCAATAACTTAATGTACTTATTGTTTTAATAAAAAAATAACAATTTAACCAAAGAATATACTGGATAATCAAATGATCATTGTTCGTAAAATAATTCTTTGATGTGGTTTCTTAATATGATTTTTTCGTTGAGGCTTTAATATTTTTGTCTTGTAATTTCGTCAACAAAAAAGTTTTTTCACTGTTTTAATGAGGATGAAAATTGTTTTTATTGTAAATGTAAATATGAAACAAATTATATATGGCATCAACAAAACTGATCAATGGCTCTAATTTAAAACAAGATTACTTTCTCGTCGTAACAAAACATTGTTGTTTTTTTTTGGTGAAAACAATAACGATTTTACAGTGTACATTAGACAGTAACTTACTTTCTTTGAATGATTCTTGTATTGAGGAAGAATGATTCAAAACATTTATATGGACATATGTAATTGCTGGTTTTCCCTGTATGTCTGCGAGTTTTGTTAGATGCATACTGAAAGTTTATATTTAAACCAAAAACTTAAATAGTAATTCAAACAATACATCACGGAGTGTTTATTATCCATTAAAAAAATTCATGCCCAAGTAGTTCTGCTTTTCTACCAACACATGTTAAATCATTTAATAACGCATAACGGGAGTTCGTGCTTTAAAAAAGAAATATATGAATACACCTAGAATAATTTGCCTTGTTTAATAATACAAGTATCAAACTTACGTAATTCGTTGTGTTGTGAAAGCAGTCGCTGTTTTGTGTCGGATATGGGAGTCAAAATACAGTTGTAGTATCGTATTTCAGTCGTGATCAAGATCACGGTCATGGTAAAGGTAATCCAAGATGGTAGCCGTGGCATCAGAATCCAAGATGGAAGTTGACACATCACCTGTGAACCCAGGTTACGTACCGGCCATAGTATACTACTAGCATGAAATAAGCAGACAACTTTATAGTAATTTAAAAAGTTATATTTAAAACAGAGTTTTGGCGTTATTATAATATATATAATATTTTTTCCGCAGTTACGATTGCCTGTGCAGTGAGGGGCTTTTTAATTCCAGGGGGGCCACGGGCCCCTTTGAACTTTTTGGATCTACTGCCATGCTTATATATAATATGATTTCTATCAGCGAATTATAAACTCCCTCTTTTTTTTTTAAATAAACTATCCTCATAGCTTCCACACACCCTTCACGTGCACGCGATAATTGCTACAGTCGTCGTACTGACACAGTTGCTACAAGTTGGAACGAAAACACTTGCTCGACAGGATGGGGACTGAATTGCGTTTGACGTGTCCGAAATTTTTGGGACTGCGCTCTCTCAAATAGTTCGCACCAACACCCTTTCCCCCTCCCCCCTCTCTTTTCCAAACACCCTTCACCCGTCTGCCTCATGACGTCGAGGTAATGAAACGTCAAATTCGCGCACAACGAATTCCCTTTTTTTTTTTTTAAATAAATACTTCTCGATAATTTTTCCAGGCACGAGCATACCAATTTTTTTTTTTCGTCCCATCACCCGGTTCCACCGTCGAAAAAACGAATGGACGCTCTGCTCTCCGGGAAAACTCATCGCAGTAATTACCCGCCAATTAGCGCGAGAGATAAAAAAAAAAATTGCAGGCTTGCACGAGCGTGTCCCGTCAAGCCTTCAAATGAAGCGCGAATTAATTTGCACATTTGTCAGTCGCGCTGTGGGGCTTCTGTGCACCTGTCGGCAAAGTTTTCATCGCGTCGTTCACCGCGTCCAATTTTTGTTTCGCAGCTCACTCTTCGGCACATATCTCTCTTCACTGTTTAACCTACTGGAAATAAGTGGCATTTGATGACTATCACCACCATGCATTAACTCAACGGTATCATGTTAATTTTGTTTTACATCTCTAAACACAGAATTTCCATAAAAGAATGTCCTAGTTACAAAATTTAATAGTACCAACTGTAAGAGTTGTGGAGTGTTGGTTCAAGGTCACAATTAAAGAGTAACTCAAACAGTTTTAGATAGGCCCATGCGCGAGTAGCCCTACTGCTTTGTTGTTTTCTCGCCTGCAGCGCCACTGACGCAAAATGGCGACTCCTGAGAGTAAAGCGTTTTGTGTTCTGCAATTTGCTAAGAGTTAATCTGTACTTTCAGCCCTCCCCATTGGAATCTCTTTGCACGAAGAGTGGTTGAACGTCCAAGTCCCTGACCGTTGGATTGGTCGTGACGGTCGAGACGACAAGAGATCTTTTTTCGCTGGCCTCCACGTTCACCTGACGTAACGCCATGAGATTATTTCCTTTGGGGCTTTATAAAAGATCATGTCTACGTTCCGCCGCTACCTAATGATTTGCCAGAGTTGAGAAACAGAATTGAAGAGGCTATTGCGTCCATTACTCCAGACTTGTTAATAAAAGTGTGGGAAGAATTGGACTTTAGGTTGGGTGTGTGCCTTATAGCTATAGGTGCACATATTGAATATTTTTTTAAAAGAAAAACTAGGCTAGTTTACTTTATATTTGATCTATGATTTGTTCTAAACCGTCTAAATTAAACTGTTATAATATACAATTGAAACTGGAATATTATTTTATGGACAATCCTGTACTATAAAACAAATTCTCTATCAATGTATCGTCTGTTTATTTGCTTACAACTTCTAACCTCTACGATGAATTTTGATGCGGTTTTACCATAATATGAGAAAATTTGTTTCGGAAGCTTTATATGTATAATACATTCATGTTAAATTTTAAAAATAACAGAGAAAAATCGATGTATTGAAATCAAGTCGTAAAATTACGCTTTTAGGGCACTTATGCATGACACACTAGTTTTGATATATTTTATTATTTTGATTAAGATTTATTTTGTTGCGAGTGTCCTTTTTATGATTAATTATTTTACTTTTTTCTGTAAATGGTCGACTAGTGTTGTATAATTCTTCTTTCTGTTATTGTTGTTTTATTCGTTTTCATATTTTACTATTTCTATGTTATAGATATATATGGATGCTTGGAAACAATAAAGTGAATAACGAAATGTAATTAAGAGACAAAAGTTGGATTTATTAATGGAGGATATTTAAAAATTAATATCTGGTATGACAAGGATGAAATATAACGTTTGATGTACATTTCGTATAATTATGTACCTATTAGTGAACATGTCACAATGTATTAAGTTAGGTTAGATGGATAATTTTTAAAGTAATACAAGATTTTGGGTTTTAAAAGTTATTGAATGATTAATCCCATATTTAACGGTGAAATTTTAATTTTTTTACTAGAACTTCAAATAAAAGATTTTTAAAATTTTTAGTATGACAGGCTATAAATTCAATATTTATTCCCAAGCTTTTATACCTAATTACAACCCCGTGAATACTAACAGGTTACAGTGTAGAGTTGCCGTGAGAAAATAAATTATTATTTCAAAGGATTAACTACAGCTGGGTTAATTATTTCTCTAGTCCGCGATTTTTGACTTAAAGTGACCAAAATGGGTTATGCGCTATGTTAAACCATAATCTTATGTTATACGTGAGTTTTAGTGTTGACTGTGGCTTGAAAAATAAAAACCTAAAAATATATAAATATTTCAACGGGAAAGATAAAATTTTTGCCCTAACATTTTTTATCGTTTATTTTGGAAGATTTTCTTTCATTAAGGCAGATATTACACATTTCTAATTTTTAAAGACTATGATAAATTGTCTATTGACAGTATTATCACAATTGTCACTAAAAAAATGAACCCAATACTAAACACCGAAGAATTCACGAGGAAAACATTTTCTTAGGGTATTTAATTAAATGAGATATTACGGCTTAATGAAAAACATTTTTGAAAATTAAATAATAGAAAATTGTTATGGGCTAAACACTGCTGAAACCAAGATAGCGTTTTTTTCCTGTTCCTATCTCTTACCCTTATGCCTTCCGCGGCTGTGATGAGAAACCTCAACTTCTGATTTTTTTTTTTCACAACCACCTGCTGTGGTTTCTTCTCAGGGCAGCGCTTAACTGTTGTCAGTGCGGACGGTTTTGGAGTGTCCACTTAGTAGCACTGTTCTTGTTGTGTGTTTGTTATGCCCACTGTCCAGGCCCTCGGCTGTTGATGGGTATGTAAATAATTAAAAATAAATAAATATAAATGTTGAAAATGTTCCTTTAGCTACCAACACTTCTGAAAGATTGAATTGTAATAGACGTATCTTCATTTAATTTTTATATTATCTACGATTTATTATAAATCTATTATGCGTAACAACAATAAAGTATCTGTGGTACTTTTTATGCAAATATGTTTTTATGTGACATAAAAAGATTAAAAAAAACCACGATCAAAATTTATTCGCAACATTTCTTTTTTTTTAAGGCTTACACGTGTATCTACCCAAACTGTAGAACAGAAGGTGTTTATGTGTGTCAGGAGTGAGTCGTCGTTAAAAATTAAAATGCGGAAGATACATAATGCACACTCGTTTATTTGTAGACAGGAAGAAAAATTTAAACACCTTTTGGCTTCCTGCCTGCAAACAACACCATCATGCAACCCGCAGGAAAAAAAGGGCCTGATAATCGTGTGTGCTGCGGGGTATATGGCGTTACTCGTGACAGTTATGTTTTTTATTGAAACTGTCATAAAATATGCCTGGCCGTATTTCCGCAGCGTGGGGGCCGGGAGCGTAAATTACCTCGATTAAAAATTATCGATTGCTGGTGGCAGATGGGATGGAAAAGGGGGGAAATGTTGTTGAAGAGGTTGGGAGAGGTTTTGAGGGAGGGGTGGAGAGGGGAGGTTTCCATGGCAACTGAGACGACGCGCGTAGCAGTGCCGAGAGAGAGAATATACGTTTGAAATTATTTTTGTTTCGGGGAGTTACAGAAATGTTACAGATGTTACGCGTGTCGATTTCTTTCATCGCATGGGCGTTAATCTTGCAACATCGCGGAATGCAATTCCGTTTCTATCAAATCCGCATTACTGCCGCGGAGAAAGGAAAATAAAAATTACAGAATAGGAGCGAAACATTGAATCATAATGAACTCTGGATGCACTGGTAAAACTCGATCACTGCCCGGTTCAAGCACACTGTATCCGTTGCGCTGTTTTTTTTACTTTTAGAAAAGATTCATTAGGAGAATAGTTGCCTAGAAATAGTTTATAACTAGAGACCGGAAAAATTCGCGGATTTATTTCGCCATAGGCTAAAATTCAAATACACATACCTCTAAGCTGCTTTTGTTATTGTCTCACTGTTCATCCGGACGACTCTGGGCCAATGGGAAATACTTAACTAAAGAAGTATCGTATCACAGGCAAACCATTTGAGACGACTCACAAGTCAGCAGCCAATGAACAGCCGTTATTTTCCCGAGTATACTGAGAACTGTGTAGACTATCCTGAAGGTCATCGAAAACGCGAATTTTTCCAGTCCCTATTTATAACACTGAAATACAAATATTCTAACTTTGTACAACAAATGGCTATAGTTATTTTTTTGCATATATGAAATACGTTTTTCGAGAAGATATCGAGTATTTCTTACTAAAATGCCAGTTGTAACGGTCGGAAGGGGAGACGGCAGGGGAGAGGTAGAAATGACGCAGCAGTGATGCTACGAAAATGTGGTAACGCTGCTTGTTTTTGTCTACTCCTCAGTTTTAGTAATGGCTAACGATTGACGCTATCATATTTTATTCAAAGTATCTACAGTTTATTTATTCGTGTGGAAAAGAGTTTTTAAATTGTGCAATTAACTTTATAAGTATCATTTTTATGCTATCAGTGTGATTCAAAATGTAAAAAAAAAAAAAAAAAAACCAAATGTCAAAATGACTTATATAGGAACTTGTGAGATAGACTTTATTAGTGTAATTTATGTTCAATTGGAATGTTTTTTTTTGTTCTTTCACTTTATTAAACTGGAGTTCGTGATTTCACATAATCCCTAAAAATAATATAAAAAGGCAGAAGCAGATAAGAGGTATTATCGAAAGCAACGTGGGAATAAACCGCCAAAAAGTGTCGGTGCACGGAGGAGAGAACATGGCGAATAAAAAGGATTTTTTTTCTCATTTGAGATCATACCAGCATCCTTACTATTCTCAATTATTATCTCTTGTTCATTAAAAATATACTAATAATTTATCTCTTTCTTTACGTAATATGCAATAAGTATCACTCTCTACCACGCGCGCGCGCGCATCCACACACACACACACACACACACACACACACACACACACACATATTTATATTTTTTAACAGGGCAGGATAGAAATTTCTTACAAGTGCAAAATCCCCGAACCGGACTGGTATCGAACCCAGGACTCTTGGCCTTGACAGACTAGCCGGCAGGTAGGGGCAGAGACACGCAGACCAGCGCGGTGCATCAGTTCTGATGATCGTCATCAACGTTGTTGCAGGCGGTGTACATACGCGCCCCAAAAGCCTTCCTGAGCCCTCGCTCGCCTGATACTTAATTAGGCCGTATCCTCTCTCCACCTCGCGCCTCCCCCTCCCCCTCTCCTCTTCAACTCAACATACCACCCCCTCCCCCTGTCTCAATCCTTGCTCGAACCACCAATCCCTGTTCCACTCGCAATCACGAGACGAGCTCTCGCGAGTTCAAACCTCGGCCCGGGAAATTTTCCCCAACTTTTCGGATGAACTGGGGAAAAAAAAAAAAAAATTCAAAGTCCACCACAATAAAATAAGTACATCGTTGATAAAAAATTAAAACACCGTGCCAATTTTTATTTTTTGTTTGTTGCGCGGATATTTTCAGTCTGCCCCCGTAGCGATACATGTTTTTTTTTTAATTTTTATTTTCATTGACTTTAATAAAAATAAAAGAATGTTTTTTGAATGTAAAACTTACAAGAGTCTCCAAGAAAGTGCTGCAAAGTAATAGTCCGGTTTCAACTGTCTGTTCGCTGGCAAATATTACAGTACGAAGATTTTATTGTTTTTAAAATCTTTAATTTTTTTCTTATAACGAATAGCTTATAAAATGTTATATATCTTTTTTAAAGGTGTAAACATTTTAGCTCTCGTTATACGGAATTTGAGTAATTTCTTGAAATTGGAACGTAAGTCGATGAACGGAAATGTTACACAAATATGGCGCATCCATCTGTAGCAACATAAACCCGGAAAAAAAAAAAACATTAGGGTACATACCAAATGGATTTGTGTGCCAAATAAAACTTCATGATAGTAAAACAATTCTGGAATATATTTGGTAAACTAAAATAGTTATAGTATAAAGTAAATTTTAGGTTTAAAAATACCTAAGGAAACTGGCATTTCACTGTATATACCTAATACGTAATCTCCAAAGTCTTACCTCAAACGTTCTGAAAGCGCAGTGGCGATCGCGTGTGAATGATATTGGTAATTATGAACGTGGTTTAAACCTCGTCACTTGAAAAACATTTTTTTTTAACTTTCTTAAATAAAAGATTACTGTATTATACAAAATGTGTGTTAAACCAATATTTGATACATTTTATTTGTTTATCATATTGTTATAATATTATTAAATACGTAGTTTAGTCCAATAGATTTATTATTTCATACTAGGCAGACCTATATCCTTTTTTTTTACTTAAAGTAAAATAAAATAATGCTATTTATTAGGAAGTTAATCGCCATATATTCGAATAGGAATTTAAAATATATATATATCTTTAAAATTTTTAATACTTTGTTATACTTTATAATAATCTAACGTTGTGTGGAAACGTTATATTATTAACGGTTTAGTGAATTTTAACACGAAGGCAGTATTTCAATAAAAATACTTTTCGAGAATCAGGTCCCAAACCGGGGTTTAGTGATTTTTTCAAGTCTTTTTCGCTTTTATCGGAGCCGTTTATAATTGTTTAAAATTGCCTTTCATTCGTACTGTTTTGTGCTGTTATCGTAGAGCCCCGATATGATTTGGGCGACATTTCATTCGGAGGAGTTCTAGGTTTGAGTTCCGGGTAGAGAGTGCCTGTAAATTAATTTTTTGTCGAAAGTTTCCACAAACTTTGTCGTAGTTTATGACATTGGCAGACTGTTTACATGAAGTAAACGAAGGGGAGTTGGCTGTGTCTTGGCGATGAATATTACTAAAGACCAAAATATTTAATATGACAAAAACTTAATTGAAGTTCTGACCTTGACGTAAGAGGTTCTGGGTTAAAACACTATATTTTTTATTTACTTTAAGGAACAAAAAAATCATGCTACAATAAAGGATGATTAGAAGTCTTACTTCTAACACGCGAAAGTTACACATGTGGAAAGCAATTATTAGTGACCAAGTTTCATCAATTTAATGGGGATTTTTCAAAGTTTTGTACCGATTTTGACTTCTTAGAATTTGTGTCTGAGAACTTTTCGCCGATTTCCTACTAAGTGGAGTTTTCGTTTCACATTTATTTTTCCCGGCGCCCACTTTATTTTGTTTCAAAATAAATCCCTTATTAGGCTGTAAGTGAGTAACAGACAAAAGTGAAGACGCAAGAAAACAAAAATAAAATTTTCTGTAAAATTTAATTTTAAGATCTAACTTCAAGGTCGAGGTGAAAATCTCCGAAATATAATATTGTTACCAGGATCTGTGATTCCTGTCGCGCTCCTTAACCTGCAGTCTGTGCTAGAAGCCGCTATTTTACAATACTTTTAATACATGTGACATATTTTATGTAAGTTGAACGTCTGTTATGTGGTATGTGTGTATTCATATTATTATTTCTGTAAAGTTTATGTAGTCATATTTAAATATTTTCACCCAGTGCGCTTAATTATTTTTATTTCATACTCATGTACTTAAAATTATCTTCACATTATAATATTGAGTTTTTATGAACGATGAAATATGTTTAGCAGGTCTACATATATGCAAAAATAGTTAAACACCTAAAACAAGCAAGTGATCTGCAATAGTTCCTGTTAACTGCATAAATCAAGAAAATCACCAAAAAAAAATTAACATTAGGAGGGAAAGGAACTGATACGCCATATTGGTTTTAATAGCTTTTATGCCACGAAGAGATTTTTCGGACACAATAAAATAGTGCATTTATGACAGAATTATTACATTTGTAGTCTTTCCCAGTAGTGAATTCAATGCTAAACGCCAATTACTTCGCAGTCAATATTAACGTCTGGAATTCCACTAACATGCACTATACGATGTTTAAACGATGCCATATTTCGAATGGATAATCGTGACATAATTGTTATGGCCTTAAAATTACTGAAACAAAAAGGGAGTATTTCGGTTTATATGCCTCCCACTTAAATGTGTTTAAACCAGCCTACATTAACACGTTATATAGACTCAGCATAAAGCAGAGTGGAGTTTTTTTGACGTGACAACGTCTAATAAATCGATGAACGCCGGCTGCACGCACGAAAAATTGTACCGTTACGCACATTGTTTCGTTACGCTGTGTCCTGTTACGCACATTGTTCCGTTAGGCTGTGTTCCGTTACGCTCATTGTACGCTTGCGCCGCATCTATCTCTCTTCCACTTGACTGTTTATAAAGTGGAGTGAAAAGTTAATGTGGTTTTCATTGCTTATTACAACAACAATTTCGGCAATAAAGTTTAATTATTATTGCATTTTTAAAAATCTGATTACTAGTGTAATTTCAAGTATTAATTTTTATTATTAAAATAAAAATGATTCAATTTTATTCATAAAGTATGCAATCATTTCATCAATGTTTTGTTATGACGTTGTCACGTTAAACTATCGTCCGTAAACCAACTTTACAGACAACCAATTTTTTTTTATCTTTGTCGTTGCATGGCTGGCAGGGATTATCATCTTTACTTTTCGGGACGGTGACGAATTCCAGAGACTCTTCCGGACTTCTGCTTGACTTCGACAACATTCCGCGTTCAGCATGCAGTGCACGGGACCCGGGCATTCGTACTCCACGGACGAGCTGATGCGAATGTTCCTTCCGCACACACATCGAGCGAAGCACGGACAGACAGAAGAGAGAGAGAGAGAGAGAGAGAGAGAGAGCGAAAGAGAGAGAGAGAGGGGGGGGGGGGGAGGGAAAAGAAAGAAAGCTAGCGCATAGCAGAGTGGAAAGGGAATAGAGTCGTGCAGTCACAGCGATGAGTTGGCTGATTGGAACGAGGGGTGGATCTCCGAGGAAAGGGAGGAGTTAATCTTTGGCACCATCGCATAACCGGCTTTGCCCTTCCTGCTGACAAATGGGAGGCCCTGACCGAACATTCAGCACAACTGCACTCAGTGACATGACATTCTGCTTCATATTTCCACTTGAAAAATAAAAGACGTGATTATTATTTGACACGGAGATAGGACATACTCAATAACGCAAAAAAAAAAAAAAAAAAAAAAAGGCAACATCAGAACAACTGAGTTATCACAGACATTAACGTTTTATTAAATAGTGAAATTAATATACCATAGAATGGTACACGATGTTAATTTTTTTTATTAAAATACTACGAGTGGCTAAACTCACGTGCAATCCAGGATACTGATTATATTACACCCCATATTGTGAGAAACGCATGTAATCAATTCAAAACTTCTTCAAATGAAAAGTGTATATTCGACCAAGTCGCAACAAAACCAACTATGATTAAAATTTCGAATGTGGTAATGTTTAGACGTATTTAATTTTTATTACAGATTAAGCATGCCGATAACGTATCTCTCGTTTTAGATGAATTAAAAAAAGTCCACTAATTTAAGGAGCATCTTCTAAAAAGGGTAAACATGTCCCTAATGAATTTTATTACAGACTGTGTTATTTTTAACATTTTCACTTTCATTTAATTCGGTTGTACTTATGCAGAAAATTATTAAAATCAAAACACACCCTTTTTACAACTATACAGTTATGAAATGTTCGTGTATACGTCATTTTCTGGAAACAACCGTGACTCTGATTTGCTAAAAATACGGATCAAATATTCTTGAAATTTTTACTTATATTCTAGTATATTGATATATTCTTATGTTTGGCAATTAAAACAAAAATTGATACGGGTACTTTTAGAATTATGCAGTTTATCAGCCGTCTCTTATTTAAAGTTAACTGATGAAAAATGAATTCGTGAACAATTTAATTTACAAGCATAAAATCACGTATAAATGTTTTGCAGCGATTGTCAACTACTTACCTCGACTGAAAATAGTGACAGCTCTTTGTTGGCAGTGTTGGTGTATGCAATTAAGTTCCTACTATTTCTCTATGACTGGAATGTATATTATTTTAGAAAATTCCCCCCTGTTGTCTGTCATGTAAAGACATGAAATATTAGCGGATTCATTTCGCGATAGGCTAAAATTAGAATATATACCTTTAATCTGCTTTCGATTTTGGCTCATTGTTTACCTGGAGGGTTCTGGGCCGGTTAGAAAAAAAAACCTCCAACCAAGCAAGTATCCGATGAAAGTCGTCCCAGTCAATACTTACTGCTCACGAGTTAAGGAACCGACGAATTGGCGTCACTTGCCCGAATGTGCACATGCCTGTGCAGTCTACCCTGAAGGTCCCCGGTCCTCACAGTCGCGAGCGGGAGGGAAGAGTCTTGCAGGCCCGTGTTTCGACAGCCCGTTAGCTGCATCGAGCGGGAGAGGAGAGGAAAGGAGAGGAGAGAAAAAGACGCACGTCCCCGGCTAAGGAAGAGTCGGGGGAGGAGAAGGGGGGGGGGGGGAGAGGACGACAGAGCGGGACGCACCTGGTTCCCGGGCGCCGCGACGCGCGACACACGGCGTCTGGCTGGAGGGAGGGGGTGGGAGGGGCGCCGCGTGACGTCACCGCTCCCCCTCCGCCAATGGGGGCGCGCCGCGGCCGCCGGTCGCCCTGGCAACGCCGGGGCGCCGCCCACCCACCCCCCACCCCTCGGGCGTAGCGGGGGTGGAGGGGGGGACGACGCACCCCCGGGTGCACGGTGGAGGGGGGTGGGACCCAGCGAGTTTCGCCCCGTTATTGAATTAAGCTTATCATTTGATTTCGGCGCAGGCAGCGCGCTGGTCGGTGCGTGCGGGGCCGCTCTCTCGTAGACGCCCGGGCCCGCGGAACTACGCCGCCGCCGATATTACCCCGTAATCGCCATAATTTGATATCTCCGGCGCCCTTGATCCGATTACCGCGCGCCCAAGACCAAGAGGCGCGGCGCCTTCGCACCTCCGCCCCCCTCCCTCCTCCATCTCCGTCCCCGGCTCGTTCCTTCGAGGGCGATCGTTATTAATATCGTTTGGGGAGGTTCGCTCGGCGGGGTCGGCATGGACTACTCGTACCTGAACCAGGCGGCGGCCGCCGGGTTCGACGCCTCCAGCTGCTCGCTGGCGGGCATGGAGCCGGCGCTCGGCAACATGCCCTGCTCGTACGGCGACCTGACGTCGTGCAGCCAGATGTCGTACCGCTACACGGCGGCCGCCGCCTCCATGGCGCGCTCCTACAACCCGGGGGGCGGCGGCGTGCCGGCGCCGGGCCACATGTCCGTGGGGCATCACCACCACCCGGGGGCGGCCGGCGGCGGCCAGTGCGCCGTCATGGGCCCGCGGCAGGACCACCACGTGCACCACCGCCCGCCCATCTTCCCCGCCTCCATGAACCTGCAGAGTGAGTAGCCGCGCTGCTTCTTCTTCTGGAGCCTCGCTTCTGGTCCTTCACCCTCCTTCTGCTGCGGCAACCCTGCACCTCGTGTAGCCTGAAGCAACCCTTCACCTCATGTAGCACGCTTCTCATCCTGTAGGAAACATTCACCTCATTTAGCACCTTCATCCTCCTGTAACAACCATTAACCTCATGTAGAACGCTACTTCTCCTGTAGCAACCACTCACCTCATTTAGAACCCTCCTCCTCCTGAAGCAACCATTCACGTCATTCAGCACCCTCCACCTCCTGTAGCAACCATTCACCTCATGAATCCATATGGAGCCCCACTCCTCATCCTGTAATAACCCTTCACCTCAAGTAGCTATGCTGTAGCAACCCTTCACCCTGAATAGCCACGCTGTAGCAACCCTTTATCTCATGTAGGCTACCCCCCACCCTCCTGTAACTTTCCTCCACTTCCAGCATCTTACCTTCTCTTGTAGCTCTCATGTACCTCTTCTACTATCCTTAATCGTTGTACCCATCTTCTACCTCCTGGAGCTATTCTTTTTCTACTAAATCTCTCCTACACTTCCTGTAGCTCATATTTACCGTACACCTCCTGTAGGTATATTCTGATTTTTTATCCTACACATTCTGTAAGCCTAATACTATTATACGTTTTATCAGGTATACGTCAGCCACGGTAAATTTCACCAATCTTCCGTGATTATATTCTACCTCTTATATTTTCTAGTCATCACCTGTAGCTACATTACACTTCAAGTAGCTATTTACAACCTTCTCTAGCTAATCTTTTTTTTTTTTAATTCCGCTTTCCTAAATTTTATTGCAGGCTCGTTCCATCCTCAGTAACTGCTTTCTTTCTGTGCACGCGGCTATCTTTCCACCTCCTATAGCTACCTCCCACCTCTTGTTTCTATCCTTAATTTCTTGTAGCTCTACCACACACCTCGTAGCTACCTTCTACCTACTATTACTACCTGCTGTAGCTAACCTTCTGCCCACGTGACTTTTTCTACAAATGTTGTTATATATAATATCACAAACATATATGTCTATATAAACATAATACTTTCAGTAGCTCTTAAATATTATTTAAACATTATTCGTTTTTTCAAGTCTCTAATATTTTTCAGCGCTTTTGTTCTTCAGCCATCTTACGTCTATTTTGCTTCTTACATGTATCCTCCCCTTCTTGCACTTCTGGTAAGCGAGGTAACGCGCAATAGTAAAAAAATATACTGCTAATTAGCATTTATGAATATTTGTGTTCGAATGCCAGTCCAGCGTATTTGAATTTCTTTTTTTATCAAGGTTTCACAAAATTTTTTGGATGGCTCCTTGCCATAAGCAATGGCTGATTAGAATATTTTCTAATATAGTTAACTTGTAACGTTGTTCTTATAAATCCGTCTCAATCACTGCGTTATCTACGAAAAATGAAACCAATTTAAATTTTAAAATAAATTATATATTACATTATTTATGTATGTTTTTATTGTAGCTATCTTCCATGCTTAATTTCTTTGTAAAACACTGTTTATTTTAATGCACTTAACCTTTATTGATGTTCTTATTTAAATTGTTTTGTCCGTATGATTATTAAAAAATTGTCGTGACTGACAGTTATCTTAGTCAAAATTTGAATTTATTTTTATATTTAATGTAATAAATATTATATCTTGCGGTTGGACTTAAAATGTTTTTAGCTAGTGTGAAATAGTACTTAACTGTGATCAGTAAACACTAAATTTATTTAATTTTCTATGTTAAAACAACAATAATAAATTACTTTTTACAATAATGTTGTTTAAAACTAATCCAAATTCACCGGAGCGGGTATTTCAAGAATAGTCCAAACTAAAAATCATATTTTGGTTTCGTTGTATAATTTAAATTATTATTTTGAGTATTTTGACTAATTTTTACTCTGCAATAATTACAAGTTAAATTTGACCCAAGAAAAAAAAACAGGGTTTATTATTGGATTTGGGCACGGCTAAAGTGTTGAAATTTTTTCAACTTAAATTTTCAAAGAACAATGATTACAATATACCCAGGGATTTTGTGAATTAACGAATATCTTCATATACTTACTGATGCTCAGTTTACTTAATTTGAACATAATATAACAAAAAACCATTTTGGAGTAAAAAATACAAACTCAAAAATTTACAACACACACATATGCTTTCCTCGTGTTTGTTTACCTTGTTTACAACATGTCGCATAACTCGGGCCGAAGGAATTAGCTGTGGTTTCTGCTATGATCTGGTTTTCTGGAACTACAAATAACTTTTATTTATTATTTTTTATATTTATTTATTCATGGCCTAATCCGGCACTTTGCTCTTTTACAATAGTTCCATTTCTAAATTAATAAAACCGTTATGAAAACATAATTAAATATTATGTTAACTCATACAAATGAAAGCACTTAAAAAATATATAAAATACAGTACAATACAAAATTTTAACATTGCATTTAGTTAAACTGATTTTACAGTATAAATTACAAATTTCTTCCTTGAGCGAGACCAGTGAAATATATTTTAACTCACTCGGTAGATCATCTCATATTTCACATGCCATTTAGGTGATTATTTGAGGTAAATGTTGGTGAAATATTTTATAAAATTTTTGTTTAAATAATTTATTTTAGCAGAGCTATTTAGTGAGTTTCATACTAATTAAAACATTCATTTTTGATGTAAACATAACTTACTTAGGGATATGGTTACATAAACTAAGACTGTGTAGATTGCGCTATGAATGATCATTATAAAGCTGTTAAAATATTAAGATATTAAGGAAGTGTTGTAAATGAAGTAATTAACCTTGTGTATCTCAGTCAATATTTCTATGGTAATATAAAGCAAGCATCTTTATTTATCGATTTTAAATGAATCTGAAGGCCAAAGTGAGATTGATTGTTTAGTTAGTTTACGAAGAATAAAAACATTTGTTTCAATCAGTGTGATATGGAAAAAACATAATCTTTTGTACAATAAATTTTTACATCGTCATTATAAAATAGAGGGAATTTTTTTAGTTGAGTTCCATTTTAACTATAATTTTTTTTCCAAATCAAGGGATTTTTGTATCATCAAGTTCAATACCCAAATTTTATTTTACAGTTTTTTATCACTTTTAAAATACGTGCTTCAAGTAAAAGGCTCTCTAAAAATGGAAACTGTGTGGTGAAGCGAAATAGATCTGGAATTTGGGTGAAGCCTCAGCTTCGAAAACATCAATACAAATAATTTAAATTTAAACCTTACGTTAAGTGCTGAAAATATTTTATCATTTAAAGATATATACATAAATAAACAACAAATTTGTGTTTTTTCAAAATTATTTCTTCCATGAGTAAATTATTTTTAAAATACAAGTACTTAGTTCACAATACGAAAGATTAAATTACTAGAGTAAAACAAATTATGATGCAGTACATACTATACCTATAATTTCATGAATCATCATTAATAATTTAATAGAAAACAAAAATGTGTTACTCATAACGTTGATAAATATCAATGAAAAGTTTTTAATGTTTGTATTGTACAATATATTTAAATATTTTGCAATTTAAATTTTTATTGAGACGATTTCCGACGCTTTGGGATTTAAAATAAAATTTCTTGACGGAAAAAATATAACTACCAAATAATGTTAATATAGTTTGACTAGGTGTAGAGGCAACCAGACCAATAGTAAATTTTCTGCTTCAATGAATATTTTACGGAATATTTAAAATTTAAATTATTTTCATTACATTTGAATTGAAAGTATGATAGGTATAAAAAACATTCAAAATAACTTTCGCTGGGGAAAGGCAAATACATACATAAATATATCAGATTTTGGTTCGGCGAAATGCGTGCACGTGAATCGGGACAAATATTTAATTTATTGTGGACCAATGTTTGTTGCTGCTAACGATTGTTTATGACTCGCGATTCTGCACTTGCGGGTCTCATCAGGAACACTGATCTGCTAAGTCAATGTTAGTTTATCCGTGTCAGTATTGACGACCGGGTTAAATGTTACTGTGCAAACGTATCATATCCATGAATAAGTTCACACACACACACACACACGCTGCAAGTTTATTTTAGCTCTAAGAGAACACGAATATTTCAATTTAAACAACATTATTCTAAATTAATAATACATTAATAAAATGCTTTATATATGTATATAACCGAACAATTTAAGTATAGAATATTTTTGAGCATCGGTACCAAACTGTTATTTTTTGTTTGCATGTTATAAGTTAATATATACATTGCCCTTTATACTATTGACGTCTCCTTTCATGAAATGTTTTATCTCGTGCCAATATCTAACTAATTATTATATGTAAAAGTGTTTTGCATAAATAAAACATCGTAAATGAATAGAAGTAAAACTTCTTACACAATTTCTTTTCCAGAGAACATGTCATTCTTTAAATTGTTCTATAGAAACGTCGGCTAAAAATATAATTTTTAATTTGGGTATTATAATTGTTTCTGTAAAAAAATTATTTTAATTTTTACTCACAAGTTATTTGGGTTTTTTACAGACTGTAATTTAATTTATATTGACGTAATGTTGTGCGTATTAGTGGGAAATAGCGCCTTGATTATTTTGTGTTTCATTCCATTCGTTTTCTTCATCTGAGAAACTTTAATTAAGATCAAAACAAATCAACTGACGTGAGTTTATTTAGGTTACATAGGGTTGAACAGGAATTACTTTCTCGTGTATTTGAAGACGTAATGGAGAGTATACTACTCGCACAACAGCCGTATCCGGCGCACAGTCTAAGTCCTGGCGCTCAGAAATACTATTATCTTTTAATTTTTCGGTTTCTTGCAAATTATGAGTCAACCATTAGATATACATGTGTCGTTACGTGCTTGAATTAAATTTAAATATATTTTATACAACTTCACGCCAAAAATTTTTCCTTTTAGTATCAGTATGTTCCCCAAACTTTAGGCTCAAATTTCACCCAAAACTTAAATTTTCATTTTAAAAAAATACCAATATTTGAAGTGCTTTATCTCGGGAACTATTGGACCTACTCAACTAAGGTTGAGTTCTAATTGTTGATAATTTGTTTTCTTTAAAAATATCAAGAGTGCGTTTTTTCTTCTACATAAATACTGCTGAACTTATACGCGAAAAACCAAAACAAAATGCAAAAATTTCGCTGCCTTCTGCAATTACCTCAAAACGTACCAGGTCAATTTTGTTGTATAACTCCTCTTAGGATTCAGAACGCCAAAAAAACTTAGGAAATGATAATAAAACCGACAAATGGATTTTTTTTCCAAAGTGACATTACCATTTTCCAGTTTTAGTATTGCCAAACCTACTTTTAAACTAAAAAAAAAAAAAAAACTTTTTAATACAGTTTGTTATAAAGTAATGAAGGAATATCGTGATCTATTTGCAAGCAAAAAATAAAATTTGGAGTTTTAGTGTTTAGTAAAGTCAAAATATTGCAACCATTTGATTGAAAATATAGCTTGTCAAGCATTTTACATGAAGCAATAAAATGAAATTTTTTAATGTGCACATAGAAAAATTAGCAGCAGGCAAGTTAAAGCCGGTCTATTGTAGAAAAGTCACCAGTTTCAATAAAAAAATAACCAATTAACGTGTTTTAATTTTATTTTATAGGTAATAAAATGCAGCTAGACTTATTTTATTATTTTTTAAAGTTTTCGTTTCAGTAAATAAATGTTTCTTTTTTTTTTTCAAAGAAAAAATTTGAATCATATTCAGTATGAAGTAAAAACATAGAAAATTAAGTTTAAACAGCAATAAAATAGCCATGAAATTGCAGAAAAATGTACATATATTGTACTCTAGATTTTAAGGAATTAATAAATTTCCCCTCCCCAAATCATTAAAATCTATGAAAATTTCTCCTTCCTACTATAAAAGAAATATTTTGAAAAACATATTGGGATAAGTAAGTTTATCACCCTCTCTCCCCCTCGAAAAAGGTTAGTGACTTCCATTTAATATAGTAAATAATTAAATAAACCGTAAGTCAAGTGTGTATAGGTTAGTTTAACCACATTAATAACACATATTAAATATATAATACGTGTTATTAATGTAGTGAACTTAACCTAACTTTTATTTTTAGTAGTTCACCTTCCCCCCCCCCCCCCCCCCAGAAACCGCTTCCCCGCAGAATTAACGAAATGTATTGTATTTTTCTTACGTACCTATATTAATCTTGGTTGAGCTGAAGGCAGCTGTATTTCTGTGTCTTCAAGATTTAATTGTGACTATCTAACAGCACTTTTACTCTTTAAGTCGTTTAATTGTGTATCTGAATTTTCGCTTTCATGCAAGCCATTATAGAAAGAAATCTTCTGGAAAACTTTGTGATCATGCATGTAACAACATAAAGCATTATTTGCAAAAATCTCTATTAATGGGTAAAATCAGACTAAAGAAGACACGGGGGACAACGTTTAAAAAAAAAACAATAGCTCTCTCAGAACAAAATAAAAATGCATTCGTTTGAAGATATTTTATATCATAAGAGTGGTACCAATACCTAACTTATGTTTGAGTGATTTTTTTGATAACACCAAACAGTAGTTCAGGGTATGGAATAAAATAGGGTTTAAAGGACAAAAAAATTCATAAACCCCTTAGTAGGCACAGAATAAAATCTGTTCATAGTAACTGCGAAACGTCTAAGTATATTTTTTTTCTATCTGCTTGCTGTTTAAGGGGGCTTATCTTCAGATCAGTAACTTAAGCAGTGCAAACTTCTATAGAACTTGCAAAGTATTGGTTGGGGCTTAAAAAAATATTATGCTATTATGGTTACGTTGAAATTCTCAAAATTTGTATGGATACATTATTTTGTTATTTATGTCACACTTTGAAACTTTCCTAGAGGTATGAGACGGGAGAGGGGCGCTAGTTCGAGCTTTGAACCAATTAGAAACAGAAACCGAAATATTGCGAGCCACAAGACAATAATGGCGTTATACACGGCTAGCTGGAAAACAGATAAAATAAAATAAAATAAATTTGCGTTCACATTCACATAAGTCATCTAGATCGCGACATCTCTTTGCTGAAGAATGCGGAAAGAGAATAAATTAAATCTCAAGAGCAGTGTCAATATATGTATATTTGCGTTAGATAGCACGCCACATTTTTTTTGATCCAATAAAATTCTGTGCTTTAAGAAAATTTTTGTAGGAGCGGAATTTTGATGAAGTGTTGCCTGTTTGAGCAGTCTACAGAAAAAATCTACTATGGAAAAATCAGTCTGTTCCAGTATAAAAAAAACATATCTTGTGTACCTTTTACGCATTAGATACAAAAATTCTTTCAATATTTTCTGTACTTGGAATTTTATTACTTTAAGTCCATAATATTCCGAGGCACAAAATTTTCCAACGTAAGACTTCTTGCAAACCACGTAGACGCCGTATTGTGTGATAATTTCTTTTTTTGGAAAAAATGAAAACGAAATTAAGTTCCCCCTGGCGAAAAATTTACCAGATGTACACTTACCCAATTAAAAAAGCCACCAACATGAAAATTTTTAGATGCAAAAAATATATTTTAATGTCATAAAATTAATTTATATTTTTTGATGTGTTGACGGTCAAAATAATTAAGTTTTGTATATTTTAGATAAATCTTTAAGCTGCTTATTTTTTTATGATAACACATGTTTCAACGTTTGCCCAAACGTCACTGGATATCCACGTACCAAAAATTGCCGACTTTTTCCCCCACTGATTTTCTTGAACTGTCATCAGTACCTACGTCGAGAAAACAACAGTACCCGGGTACTACACACACGGCAGGTTCTGTCGAGTGACACACGACATCAGACGTTTTTGCCACCATCTTGGAGCGGAGCCTCAAATATTACAGGGTCGCCAACTTGAAAATAGACACAAATGTTCGCAAGGCCAAAAAAAATTTTTTTTAAGCCGACATTATTTTTGTCTGTGTAGTGGAAGATAAATTACTTGTAGCTGACGTTACGTTATTTAAGGTTTGTTGAAAAAATTGAGTAGTGCATATTAACAGCATTCTTTAAACGATTCATACAATGAGGAATTCTGATTTAGTATAAATTTTTGGACAAACGCCGTTGCAGTTCTGCATTGTTTGTCATGGAAATAGTTCAAGAATGCAAAATAGGAAATCAAAATGAAAACAAACCCACAGAGAACAAGCCTAAATCAGCTTATGAAACTAAACAGGTATTAAGGACAACACAATGACGAAAACTCGAAATATAAGACAGCACAATAATTCCGTGGAAGTGATTCAGTCACGAAACTATAGAAGCACAGACGAACACAATAGGGCTAACAACGACGATACAGTTTCAACAAGAACAGAAAACGCAGAAAGACAACAAACCTGGACGACGCAGCGAACATGCGAACACAACGATGAAAACAAACAGGTACTTGTGGACAAAAACACCAAACCAACACAGAAGGATTCCTATGAAAAAAACAGTTGCGAACGTTTGGGAACTGGCATCTGCCACATACGTAGATACAAACATAGTCGGGTCCATCTGTTCGACATGTTGATTTAGGCTTTTTTTCTCTGTAGATTTGTGTTGTAATTTTTTATTTCTTATTTTGCGTTCTTGAATTTACTTCCATGGAAAACGATGCAGAATAGCAATGACGCGTTTACAAAAATTTATATTAAAACATCAATAGCGGTAAAATAATATTTATGTAAAAAAAAATTTAGCTCGTAGAACAAAATGCTTGAAAGTGTCAGTATTTCCACTGGCCGCATTGTATCCCTGTGGCTTCGACACGCTGCAGTCGTCGTTCGCTGATCGCGTGCGAGGGAGGTGAGGGTGGGGGGAGGCCTCGCGCCAATGCGATGACGTCACCGTCTCGAACGCCACTCGCGGGAACCGCGCCATCGAGATGTCTCGATACCTCGCGCCTCCTCGCGATCCGCGCCCGACCCTGGAGGTGTCCTCGGCCAGACTGCCTTCTATCCATCGCGCCTTTCGCCTCCGGGGCTGTTCCTCTCTCCAGGGCTGGCTTCTTTTCCTTCATTCCCTTAACATTATAAGCCCATAACTCAGTTGTGCCGGGCGACTTAACAAGGTTACACCTCGACCTCTCGCTTCTCCTCTTCATCCCTCCCCCCCCTTCATCCCTCCCTCCCCTCCAGGAACCACCCTCCTCCCCCTACCGTCATCCCCTCCACTGCAACCGCCTCCTCCGCTGCCGAAATTAAATAATTTAATACCGGGAGAAAGTTTATTGTGAATAATCTAGTTTGCGCGAGAGGAGTAGTTGTGGAGGAACGCAGTGAGGCAGGTCAGGTTCCGGGCCTTTACACCCCCCTCCCACCTCCTCCCCTCCCGCGCACTTCTTCAACCAACGACCTCACTGTCTGCCGTGCAGCTTCGACAACAAGGTGTCCACAGTTAGTACTTTCCTACTAGATCTAGTACTTTCATAAGTTTTTTTTTTAGTGGTCTAGTACACATACGCTCAGATCTAGTACTTTTTTTTCTTTAATATAATAATATTACAGTAACTCCAATATGTTTTACTATCAAGCGTAATTATTTTTTAAAAACTATGGAATGTATGTGTGTGTGTGGTGTGATATTTAAGTTAGAGCATTGTCAATTTCATAATAACTTCCTAAATTGTTAAAACCATAACAAATTATAATTTAGTAGGTACTTTTTTTTTCAAATCTAGTACTTTTTTCTCGCCTAAGTTGGTACGAAATATTTTTTTCCTTGTGGACACCCTGTTCGACAACAGACCGGCGCTGGAGGTAGACCGATCCTCGACTTCTTCCGCCGCGAGGCCGTCCGTCGATGGCTTTACGACTTTTCTCGCACAACCGTTGGCTAAAATCACCTCGTGCAAACGTCGAACTTGCGCTTCCAACATCTGCCGATGTGTTCTGGCCGAATAACGTTGAAAGGGTTATGACGTTCAACCGAAAACGTCACCAGCACCAGCGCCTACCACTGGGATGAATTTCCATCAAATGTTTGGCGCGTAGGACGGGTTTTCAAATTAGGTTCCATGTTAGACGGAACCAGACGAATGTAATTTGTGGCCCATGGCATCCGTTCATATAACAACGAACTTTTCGAATGGTGAAAAAAAAACACACACACGGGTGATTGAAGATGTTAAACAAGTGAAATAACTGAAATAACGCTAAAATGAATGTCGTAAAAGCAAATGATGCGTCAATTACTTTTAAAAATTAGAAGAAAAATGTTTTTTTACTATGCAATGAGTACTATTGCGCTTAAATATATTGAGGTTTTAAAAGATAGAATCCTAACAATGTCATGCAAAATTTAAATTTTTAAAATGAGCGTAAAGTCGCAAAGTTTGAGATAGCTCAGTCCAAAAATAAATTTTGATACTGAGCCATGATTTGTAACATATTTGATGTTATCTGGCGAACTTTATTTGGTGAAGAAATTGGAAGAGATTTTTCTTCCAATATTTTCCTTCCAACTCTATTGTATAATGTAGCGCCAAACACCATCTTACAGCTTTACAACTTTGCGTCTAGCGATTGTAGGAGACTGCCTGATGATCCGGTAATTTTAGTAATCCGACAGATGACAAGTTCCGGAAGGACTGGATTATCGGATGTCTTCTGTACAGTGAACATCCGAAGAGCTCTGCTGGATTAATTATAGCACCAAACAACTTTCCAGCTGTGTGCCAGGACGCAAGATTTTTCGACGGTTGCATTCACCAAACAAGCCGTTAAATTTTGGGCAAACAAGATTGCCTCCGAATAGTAAAGATGTGAACTTTATCGATAACACCCTAACCAAAAGGATTCTTAAAATTCAATGCTGTGTGCAGCGAGAAACTAGCTATGAAAAGACAACTCTATCGACGCTGGCACAACTTTTGCATCATGAAAGAAAAACTTTTCAGCAGTCATTTGTTTCCGTTTACAACATTTTCGTACCATATTTTCCGATAGTAAACGTAACTATTATCCTACAAGTGATTCGTTGTATTTGCACGTATTCGTTGAATCTTCCTTATAAAAAATATTACAAAAGTTCATTTTTCATTGTAAATTTTAATCGTGGTAAATAGTAGAATGAAAAGGAATTTACAAGTCTCATAATTGCTGAAGTGATCAGTAAAATATATATAACCTACAAAAAGATTTACAAAATAGCAACTTTACTCACTTTAAAGTTACCTAAGTGACAAGTAAACACATTCATTTACTTCCATATCTGCACACGTCTCTTCCGGTTCAGACAGTTCTTGTTACGTCACTTCCGGGGACACGTACGTGTAAGAGCGAGTATACACTTCAGATTCGTTCGGACGTAGCTTTAGTTCAAATCAATTTAAGCCGGCGTACCGTTGATATTTATGTGGCATCATAGAAGGACGGAGTATGAAACGGTAACTTCTACCGTCACTTGCTAAAAAAAAAAACACGGGGTTTTTTGCCCCTAATAGCTAAATCACTGGACTTAGGACGGTTCCAAGACGTTCGGGTAAGGAATCGGATAAGCATTTACCTTATTGGGAAACAACCTTAACATAACAAGCGTGACCGTATTCCAGAACATGTCCAAAACGGAATCCCGGTAAGGAAAGAAATTGGCAACGGTTTCAATGAACGGTGCCCCCGCGCGAGGCTAGAAACTGTTACCAACGCATTCTAGTGGATGTTTGGCAACTATCGATACAATTGTTACGGCAAAAATTTTAGAGATAGCAGAACCCTCTAACGAATAAAATGGTTTTATTCTAATTTTCTCAAGTATTTTTGACGTGACAACGTCTAATAAATCGATGAACGCCGGCTGCACGCACAAAAAAGTGTCCCGTTACGCTGTGTCCCGTTACGCTCATGACACGCTTGCGCCGCATCTATCTCTCTTCCACTCGATTGGAACAACCATCGATTTGACTTTTTCGAGGCACATTAAACTTGAAACACTCCCATTCGTTTCCTACTTTTCCTATCATCGTCCTACCCTTAACAGAATAACACAGATTGGATGAAGTTAAATAGCAAACATGTATAAAAGTTATAGTTAAAATAATCTCTTCGTTAAAGTAATAAACATATTTGAATTAATGAGTGCAAATAAAAGTAAATTTATCAATTAAATTGTCGATTTCATTTCACTCCTTCTTTGTATCCATACAAAATAGTGATAAATCAATAAAAATGATTTAATTTTATTCATAAATTCATTTCATAAATTTTTTTTATGGCGTTGTCACGTTAAACTATCGTCCGTAAACCGACTTTACAGACAATCAATTTTTTTATGTTGCAATTATATCTTGTAATGACATTTAAAGTGTACAAAATGTGTTCCAGGATAGTTTCGCTACCATTAAGTTTCATTTGCCACACCAATAAATTTGGTACGTCCTTCAATGTTCAATAAATTGAATATATACGAGTTAATGGCACCAGACGCGGGTCCGCCCCCTGCACGAAATCAACGAAAAAAGTGAGCTCTGCGCATGCGCGAAATTTGGGCGACTGATAGGCCAGGTATAGGACAACTAAATCCGTTCACTAAAAATAAGAGACCGACCATGTACTATCGTGCACTAGGAAAACGGTTAGGAAACAGGTGTAACATATTCAGCACCTAAGCCCTTGATATTTTTTTTTGTCTCGGAATACCGGCCTCAGTCCTAGTCCAGTTATTTAACATGATGTAAACGGCAGAGGTATGTTGCGTGTCTCAAACATTTTTTTTTGTTTTTGTAAAAACGGACACATATGTTGTTACGAACATGGTGAAAAACAGGGTTATTTATTCAATAAACAAAAAATTTACAATAATCTCTTAGTTATAAAGCAGTGAAATTGAAACCTAACAAATCCAAAAAAAATATAATTAATTTAGTGGGCCAAAAGCGACAGTTTCAACAAGAACAGACAGAAAATACACTCGAATAACAACCCCTTGTCCAACACAAAAAAACAAACAGATGAACCCTACGATCACACCAAACAGGTGTTACGGACGACACAACGAAACACAGCACAGAGGAGCACAACAGACTTCCCGCGACAAAAACCGTTCCGACGTTTCGGGAACTGTCATCCGCCCCGTCATCATCAGGACCCAGGCCGATTCTTGAGGTTTTTTTTTTTACAATGACGTCCCAGTTCAAACCAACGATGGCGTGCGTCCCGTTGAAACAGTTTTGAATCAGAAGAAAGTAACGTGTTCTTACCGCGTGCAGTTTTACGGATGTACGGACCAAAAGGGGCGGAGAAACGTCGTAATTATACTGCGCGGTTCACGTCAGGTCGGGTTGTCAGAGACGGGTCTTCTGCATTTGTGGGTGTAGGGGAGGAGGAGGGGTGGGGGGAGGTTTCGGGTTTACGGGCCGGATGGGGGTTTTATGGGTTCGTCGGGAACCGCCAGCTCGTGAATTATTTATGGTGGTGGTGGGGAGGGGGGATACCCGGGGACTGTTCGCGACGCCGTGGATCGCCGTCGTCTCCCCGGGGCGCACATGGCGTCGCGACGCCCCCTCCTCCACCCCCCCCCCCTCCCAGAGGATCAGGGAGAAGAGTCTCCGGACAAGTCGAGCGACTATGGAACGGACGGATCGTTAAAAAGATTCCCTTTGCGAAAACCAGTCGCCAAGAAATTAGTCCGTAACGCTACAAGGAAAGATATTCAATCTTTGTACAACTCATGAACAGAGAAAAAAAAGGTTTGTTCGAAACAAACAAACATTTGTTTGTATATTATGGTGAAACAAATATTTACTTGGTGGAACAAAATATTTATGTTAGTTCAACCAAACTCGGTAGGTAACAAAAATAATTTGTTACACCTAACCAAATATACATTTGAGTTGACAAAATCATTTTGTTGGGTCAGCAGAACCTTTCCTACTACAAAATATTTTTGAACTAACAAAATATATTTATTTCGCCATATATAATCAAACATATAATTTGTTGAGGGAAACAAACCTTTCTCTCAGGGTGGCTATAGTTATATTTCTGCATACGTTTTTCGAGTTAATACAGAGCAATTTTCTGACAAAAGTTTGTGCACAATATAATTATTTAATTGATATTTTCATCCAAGCATATTTTTTTTTTAAAAAAACCATGGGAACAGATATTTGAATATTAAACAATCGGACTTTATTTGGTTTTATAGTGCTTATTGATGTGCGCAGTCAAAATGGAAAGGTTTTTCAGGGAACGTTTTACAAATAACTTAGTACTGGGACAACATAAAGCATAAATTTTCCGGGTGATAATCGAATCCAATATTGAAAACTTAATGTAAATAACATCGAATATGTTTTCCAATATTCCAAAATCATTGATTACATATTTTATCATAGCCTATTCCATGCAGCGAAAATGTTTCGAATTTTTATAATACATTCTATATACTTATAACGGATTTTATAAAGTGCCTACAAACGTAGAAAGAATTTGTTAGTATACGCAGAAATGGTTTGTCTTAGAAAAAATTGTTTCCGACGACAAAAATTGTACATAATATATTAAAACATACACAATACACTGAAACCGATTTGATAGTGTAGGTACCTAATAGGAGAGTTATGAATTTGTTTTTCCTTCAATCACAGTTCCTTACCCCCCCCCCCCCCGGCTCCTAGAAGTAATGATTGGTCGTATAAAAAGTTACTTTAGATGGAAGCTATAGATAATGTTTTGAAGTTTTACAATAAATAAGAACGAATTTGATAGTGTACGTGGTATGGAAATTATGATTTTTTTTAACCACTGTTTTTTTCAACCCTTTCGCCTTAGAAAAATTGTTTTCAGAAAAAAAAATATATTTTAGATAGTATTTATTGGGTTTAAAACAATGTGAACGGATTTTACTGAGTGCCTTATAAGGGAGTTATGAATTGTTTTGCCCTTGAACAAATTTGCAATTGTGGTTGGTCGAATTAAAAAAAAATTGGCAAAAGCTTTTGGTATTATTATAACGAGACATATTAACTTCGTATGAATGCGGTGTTTATCAAGTTCAAAAGCTTTAAGAGTCAATCTTACCCACGGTAAATTACCATCCCTTGCCATTAGTCTGTGTATGGTGGGCGTTATGGCGCAGGCTGGACATTTTGACGCAGGTCTCCATGGTTACATGGTGACTGGATGAAGCCGTTTTTTTCTTCAGCTAATGGTGTGGACCATGTTGTTCAGTCGCCCAAAACATCGGCAGGAGAGAGTGCTCGCATTCTGGAAACAGAGGCAAATGACTGTATTTTATGGAAGTGACTGTGTTTGACGACGGAGATTTATACTTACCAACCGTCATCAGACGTAGTCCGCGATGTTTTTTTTTTTTTGGCGGAACAAAATGGCGATGCACTGTTAGAAAAATTCACCTCAGATTTACGAAGAACGCTGGTTGCAAATTATTCAAGGAGCCTCGTTAATTTACGGTTATCAACGGAATTTTACGGGTGTTGAGTTTACTTACTTTGAAGGTGAATTAACAGCGATAATCTCATTATCCTAACAGAACATTCGAAAACGTTTTGAGTCTATAGAAAAAAAAATGTAGTCTTTTTTAAACCTTCCACGCATGTTTTTGCTTTGTTAACAACGAAACACGTGACTCAGAAGTTGGAAGAGTCCTTAATTATTCGTTAAGTCTTTGTTAGAAAGTCCGTACATTTACTGTAACTTCTAACAGAGTGGGCTACGTCACATCCAGGCGTCTCCTGGCAATTCCTAACTCCGTGCTTTGACGACGCCGTCTCGGAGGGACAGAAGTGGTCATCGCAGGCGTGCCAATCACGGCCGGCAACGCGGGCCACCCCCCCTCCTCCCTCAGGGACTACCACCCCCCACCCCCACCCGTGGTAGAGGAAGACGCTTCTGCCAACCTAACCCCTCTCCCTTTCCCTCCTCCTTTGAGGCCGTCAGCTCTCATCGCCGCCGCAATCCCTCACGGCGCGCGCCTTCCTCCTAGGGCGGCCGGCGCACGTGACCGCCGGCCGGCCAATCACAGGGCCGCTGGCGCTCCTAAACCTCCTCCCCGTCTCACCCTTCTTCAAGGAACCCGAGGTTCACAGACCCTGAGCCAGATGCCGTTCGCGCATCTTACATTTTTTGACGTGACAACGTCTAATAAATCGTTGAACGCCGGCTGCACGCACGAAAAAGTGTCCCGTTACGCACATTGTCCCGTTACGCTGTCCCGTTACGCTCATTGTACGCTTGCGCCGCATCTATCTCTCTTCCACTTCCGAGCCACATTAAAATTGAAACACTCCCATTCGTTTCCTACTTTTCCTATCATCGTCCTATCCTTAACAGAATAACACAGATTGGAAGAAGTTAAATAGCAAACATGTATAAAAGTTATAGTTAAAAATAATCTCTTCGTTAAAGAAATAAACATATTCGAATTGATGAGTGCAAATAAAAGTAAATTCATCAATTAAATTGTAGATTTCATTTCGCTCCTTGATTGTATCCATACAAAATAGTGATAATTCAATAAAAATGATTCAATTTTATTGATAAAAGTATGCAATCATTTCATAAATGTTTTGTTGTGACGTTGTCACGTTAAAATATCGTCCTTAAACCGACTTAACAGACAACCAATTTTTTTTAATATGAATTTCCGACAGGAATATAAAAATCTTTTAATCTCGGGTTGGGCGTAACTTCGGCTGAGGATTCGACACCGCTTAAAACTCGTAAACTATGAAATCTACAGTGTTGAAGTAAATAAATATTAGTAGAGCAGACTTTTTCTCGTGGTCGTTACGTGTGACTCAACCCGGTTAGCATATGCGGTGATGACGTAATGAGCGTCGGTGGGGAGCGTCTAATTGAAGTCAGTGAGAGCTGTGACTCCAAAAGTACTGGACCGATTTGCGTGGTTTGAACGTAAAGTTGCTCGTGAGTGAGCATTGAGTGTTACTAGTTAAGTAGAATGACTATAAAATTATCTAACTTTAGTTTCGGAGCCATTGATCGCAAAATGCCTGAGCGAAAACAGGTTATGTTGGAGTAAAGAAAGAAAAACAAGCGAAATCACGGGCACAGAAGCAACTAAAAATGCAGAGAAGTGTTGTTGGTATCGAAAGAGGCTAAAAGTAGCCGAGAGAAAAGAGCCGGTGGGGCAAAACGAGCCCCCGAACGAGGCGCTAAATTTTCTCTCGAGCGAGCCTCAGCCGTCCGCCTCGCGAGAAGCGACGGGGAATGCAGGAAATTGTTTGGTAATGGACGTGGATAAGCTCCCAGATGATTCTAGTATTGATATGGAGCCAGTTGAGCCAGTGGTTTGGAACGATGGGCCGAATTTGTCGCGGTTTGGCGTCGCAATTACTTTATTTATTTCATAGGGTCTACAAACATTACCGTTCAGCGTGATGTAAATTAATGAAGAAAAAAAAATACCTGGTGGTTGTAGTCCAAAATACAGCCTACGCAGAATTCGTTTTGTGTTTTTAAGCTGGAGTCACGATACCTTGGCGGGTGCGACACGCTCATCAGCCAATGAAAGACAAGGTCACGTGACGTCAACAAGACGAAATGCGCGCCCCAACGGCCCGCAAGAAGTAGTCTATTTATAATTTCGTCGTGTATTATCGCACGACAGAAAGCATAAACACGACATAATACACAGTAATGGAAAATCTCGGTAGAGTTCGTTAATTGGCAAAATTATAACAAAGTGGTAGAAACGGGAGTTTTTGAAAAAATTGAAAAATCGCTATAGCTCCCATAATTATACAAATATCGTATCCATTTATACGAATTATATATCTAGGAGTAATACCAAAAAGTTTGTTCAAATACACTTTTTATACGACCAACCATAAATGCAAGGGCTGGAAAAAACAAGGGCTGAAGGAAAAAAAATCCAAATCACTTATAGACACTCTATCGAATCTGTTAAAATTATTGGTCAAAGGTAACATTTTTTTCTTAAACTTTTGTGTGAAACAATTTTTGATAAATAATGTATGAAAAAAAAAACAGAGGTAGAATTAAAAATAAAACATAATTTCCGTTTAACGTACACTATCAGAGCCATTCTTATTTATTTAAAATTTTAAAATATCTAGACCGGAGGGGGGGGGGGGCGGCCCTGTGATTGAAGGAAAAACAAATTCATAACTCTCCTATTAGGTATAGATACTATCAAATCGGTTTCAGTGTATTGAGTATATTCTAATATATTATGTACAATTTTTGTCGTCTGAAACAATTTTTTCCAAGACAAACCATTTCTGTGTATAGGTACTAACAAATTAGTTAAAACTTAATTGTAAACCCAACATTATCTTAAACCTTCTACCAGAACAAATTTGTAGCTATATGAAAAATAATTGTAAAAGGGATTACATATAGTGTAAAATGGTAAAACAAACTATGACTACTTTTGTAGGCACATTATAAAATCCGTTATAAGTATATAGAATGTATTATAAAAATTCGAAACATTTTCGCTGCATGGAATATGATAAAATATTTAATCAATCATTTTGGAATATTGGAAAACATATAAGGTGTTATTTACATTAAGTTTTCAATATTGGATTCGATTATCACCCGGGAAATTAATGCTTTGTGTTGTCCCAGTACTAAGTTATTTGTAAAGCGTTCCCTGAAAAACGTTTCCATTTTGACTGTGTACATCAATAAGCACTATAAAACCAAATAAAGTCCGATTGTTTAATATTCAAATATCTGTTCCCATGGTTTTAAAAAAAGTTATGCTTGGATGAAAATATCAATTAAATAATTATATTATGCACAAATTTTTGTCAGAAAATGCTCAGTATTAACTCAGTATTAACACGACCTACTTGAATTATGGCTGTCGGCAAGTCTTCCCAAGTCAAATTAATTCATAAAATGCAGTATAGAATGCGCTAAAAACAACGCAGGCCCTTTTATTTCCTGTTGACTGTTGAAGTAGGTTCATGCCAATATAACATTTAGTCGTCTATTGCACAAAGGGAGAGATTTGGTTTATTTTAGATTAAAGGAAGCAAGCTATATACATAATAATATAATAAAGATAAAATAATTCTGCTGTTAGCTAAGCTGAAAATTAAAAATAAACTTAATAAACAGTTGAAGAAACACTATAAATGTGAAAGTGTACCCACATGTTAAACGAAATTTCGCGTTTCAGCGTAGCCTAAAGTTTTACCAAGTTGGTATATATTTTTGAAGTTTACTTCTGTAAGATTTCCGTTTTGCATTCCGTCGTGCGGCAAGAAACTAAATTAACAATAGAATCTAGAATACCGCACATAACGATAGCCATACATGTTTACACAATCTTGTTTTAACTAATCCGTTTGAGATAAATAAATAAAATCCAAAAAATAACATTAATTAGGATAAATACGCATATACATATAGTAACACAAAAAAATATATTACCTAAAAGTGTGGTCAGTGAAACATTTAAAATATACGAATATCATTAGTATAAATAATGAACCGGTAGTCTGAACATCATTCAAATTCAAAAATAAATATCTTACGTTCAGTTCAGTAACCACCCTTTCCCCTTCTCGTGACGCAAATTTTTATTTCCTCGATGTCATATGAATCGAAAGTTATTTTTTTATTAGTTAAAATATATAACAATATGCAATATAATATTATATAAAGTAATACATAATATATAATAATATAAAAATGTATAATATGTATATATATATATTTAGAAAGTAATTTTTTGTATTTTGATATAATATACACACACTTCGCGTCGCGTTCATCTGCAAGTCCGAGTTCCGATGGAATAAGTGTTTTGATATTTCACTACAAGTGAGTTTAAAACAGGCTCTGTTAATTTATTACTTTAATAACTTAAAAAAAAAACGTGTACTTGTTTCAGATACCGTTTGTAAAAAAAAATAAACACGTGCTGACTGTTGCGTCGTTACTCGTGAGCCAATGGTGGGCCAAGTATAGGCGGACGAACTGGAATCGGTACATGTCCATCACAAGTCTATGATCTCTGCTGCCGGCCTGGGAGTGGATAAAGTTGCTGGTCCGTTAAGAAGGGGGGAGTTACGGAATTTCCCCTCCACCCTCCTCAAAAAAAAAATTCTCTCTTTCACCACCCCTCTCGTTCCTCCGCAAGAGAAGAAATATTTATGTAATTCAGTTTGGGCGGTCGCTCGCATGCGTCATCACAGGGGTTGGTGAGGAGTAGGAGAAGGAGGTTGTAGGAGGGGGGGGGGGAGGTGGTGGTGGGTTGCTGCCTTCGCTTTGACTTTCAGATTTCGCCGCCAGAATTCGCTACTCTCGCCATCTTACTGCCACCCTCGTTTCCTTCCCACACCCATCCTGCAACTCCCCCCCCCCCTTTCCCAACCTCTTCAAACATCTCCCACATCCACCCCCTCCCCTTCGAAAATCCAACGGTTCCTCATCCGTGAAAAGGGGAGGGGGGGTTGTGCGGACAGCTCCTGTCGGATGTGCGAGCGAATACGGATTCGCAACTTGGCACGTCTTCGCTGTACGTCACGGTGTTTTAGTTCCCGGGAGTTTCCTCCGTGCTAGCTCGCACGACAAACTTATACGAAGCTTGATTTAAAAGTAGTGCCTCCGTGGCCTTTAATATATACATATATTTACATATATATTGGGTAGAACACGTAATAAATCATAAACAATACATGTAACAACACTATAATAAAATTAGGAAATAAAACTGGATTTGAGTTTACACTATTACAGAGGTAACAGCTGAAACAATTTACAGAAGCACCTAACATCCTTCATTGAAAAATGTTTAAACAAACGTTGCAATAAAACTGAAATATGGTTGGCAAGTGCAAACCTCGCCACTCTGATCATACTAAAGACTTAAGACGAAAGCTGCGACAAGAATGGATGTTAAGTGTTACCCCCTGTGGTTCGGTTGGTCACAGTATTTGTTCTCAATGCAATAAAGTGGGCATACCTGTGAAAGAGTGTGCCGAAGTGGAAGGAAAACTAAAGAATGATATTCCGAGGTGTTTTGTAACTACATCGATGCATCAAACTTGAGGATATATTCTGTTTGTACCTGGAAACCACGCGTGTCCTCTACGAACGGTTGCGCACCGTTTCGTCCGGAAGTGTTTGGCCTCTGTTCTGCAGCACGACAGCCCTTGAGTCGAGGAACACGAGAAGAGTTGCAATGCCTGAAACCACCGTACAGCCCCGACCTTGAGATAGTCTACTGCACACAGGGAATTTAAGCCACAACCACAACCCGAATAGTTCCGGACTTTACCGAAGTAAAAGGCCTGGTTATGTTCTTTCGGTATAATAAACAATAGATTTTTTTCCCCGAGAGGACAGGTTAGGTTATCGAAACTAAAATGAAATCTGACCAGTCTGTATGTGATTCGGTACATCTTTGCCTGAGGGTTTCTCTTTGATAGTCGACGGAGTCTGCAACAATGTGAACGAAATATTTCACTTCCTGCTATCAGAATGAGGTTTTTGGCAGTGCTTGTATGAATACGACACACACTTCCATGAGAGTTTATATCCATCTGTGGTGACGTCAAATTAGCCACCATCAAGAGATAAAAAAAAAGGTTCGTTAAATTGCTCAGAAATCCACTAACGACCATAAAATTGTGAAATTTAAAACCAAATTTTTAAAGTTATCTGGTATGCATATAGGCTAATCACTGTGCAAATTTCATAATGGTAGTCGGAAGATGAAATATTTTTGTCATGTTTATTGCTAACTCCATTGACCATGACTAAACAGGTCTTCTGATAGGCTTAATCACAGAGGTAGCACTATCTAAACGTGTTAAAATTTGAGACTATCGCAGAACGAAACACGGAATTTTTTTCTGTATATGTAACTAGGGACAGCAAAATTCGCGGATTCATTTCGCGATACAGGCTAGGATCCAAATACATATATTTTTGAGCTCTTTCTGATATGTATTACCTTAAAATTTTATCTGTAGGTATTTGGACCAATTGGGAACGCTCGACCAAAGAAGTACCGAATCACGGGTTGCCCGGATGAAATTGCTCAGAATAGCAGCTTGACACACCAGTCCTCCCATAGACAGTGTAAGCAGGCCCTTACCATTTGTCTGCGTGACTTCAGTAACTTGATGAGTCCACCGCAAACAATATTGTGAATCCAAAACCAAAATCCAGGGGTTTGAAAAAAAAATTAACACTATTACTTAAGAGCATACGTCAGCTGACCACCACCGCGTATCCCACCTCACCGGTGTTGACGCGCGAACGGTTTGCGACATTTCCCTCTGAAAATCGCCAAAGAGGTGGTGCAATTTAAACTCGAGTTGCCTAAATCGTTTTACTGCAAAATAATTATTACCTGCGATTATTTTCATCCACACACACCTCTTGCGAAACAAAACACGTTATTGGGTACTTACATATTCGCACAGCTATTGTCATCGCAAATAGGAGGCCCCGAGAGTCAAATAGGGCATCGGTCAAGCCCTTCTTGAGAACCAGGCGGTATACGTTTATGAAGTTAAAGAAAATAAAATGTTATACAACGTAGCTTAGAAGCTTCAGTTAAAATGTTAACTTATAAGTAGAGACCGGAAAAATTCGTGGATTCATTTCACGTTAGCCTGAAATTCAAATAGTTATACCTCAGTGGTGCCTCTGCTATTGGCTCACAACTCACATGGACGACTCTGGGCCGGTGAGAAACACTCAACCGAAGCTGTATCGAATCACAGGCCGCTACGTTGGGACACCTTCACAAGACAGCAGCCAATGAGAGGGTGACATTTGACCGAGTGTACGTAGAACTATAAAGTTCATCCTAGAGGTCATTGAACCCGCGAATTTTTCCGGTCCCTACTTATAAATAGGGACTGGAAGAGTTAGCGGTTTCCATGACCTCTACGATAGTGTCCACGATCCTCTATATGTACTCGGGCAAATAACACCTGCTCGTTGGCTACTGACTCGCGAACAACTGTTAACTGGGATGCTTTCGACTCGACACTTCTTGTGTTGAGTGCTTTCCACTTTGCTCAAGAGTCCTTCGCTGGCAAAACGAACGCGGAAATTGGTTCAGTTGTTGATCTGGAGGACTTTCGGCCAATTAGAGAACTTGAGAAGCCTCGAGAGTAAGCGGACGAATGCCCCCAAGTCAACAGAGAGGGAGAGGTTGAACTCTGTATACAGGAGGTCGCTGGACCGGTAGTCGGTGCTGGCGGTCGGAGCGTCGCCCCGTCTCGCCAGCTGGCGTCGCGACGCCTAGGGGACGCCCCCGTCACAAGACTGTCCCCCGCGCGCCTATTGATCCGCTCCCGACCAGCGCGCGGGGCTCTGGGCGGAAGTCGCTCCCCGCCGTGGCCTTTCCCGAGGCCTGGACTGGGCGATTCCTCGACCACCTCGCCGTTTCCGAACAGGTCAAGGTCACGGTCAAGGTCGTCCAATATGGCCGCCGTGACGTCACGACACCGCAGCCAGAAGCCAGTGCCCGGGAGCCCTTATTACTAGAGACCTGAAAAATTCGCGAATTCGTCTCGCGGTATGCTAAAAAAAGGAATGCATTTACATTTAAGCTGCTTTTTTCTGTCGGCTCGCTGTTCACCTGGACGACTCTGGACCAATGACAGAAACCCTCAACCAAAGAAGCATCGCATCACTGATGGCAATCACCGGCGAACCAGCCGAGACGACCTCACAAGTCAGCAGCCAATGAACTGGCGTTGTTTGTCCGAGTATACAGAGGACTGTGTTGGTTTATCCCGAAGGTCATCGAAACCCGCAACATTTTTTCCAGTCGCTACTTATTACATACTACTCCGCCAGAGTTCGGGCCTGACCTCGAGTCGTAAGCTGTGTCGTCGGCGCTGAACTCGGATGTCATCGGGCTCTCGGGACGGTTCACAGCCTATGATCTCGGATCGGCGCGGTGCGATAACACTCGGCCAGCACTTTCACGGACTTGACGTGTGTTCATTTTACCACGCGTAAATACCACAGTGTTATCTGCGAAATTTCAGATCATACATAATACAAGTAGCAAAATTTGTTTTACTTATTTTAGTGTTACAACCTCTTAGTTTAAAGTTTTAATATTTTATTTAGTAGGTAATGATCATTTTCTATATTAAATAGTACCGGTTTTTGTTTTGTTTTAACCAAAACCTATTAATAGTTCTGACTTTTTCGTTTGGTATTTACTAGAGACAGGAAAAATTCGCGGTTTCAATGAACTCTAGGATAGACTCCACGATCCTCTATGCAATCGGCCAAATTACGCCTGCTCATTGGCTACTGACTTGTGACACCTTTTAACTGGGTTTGCTCGTGATTACTAGGGGCATGAAGATTTCGCGAAAAGATTTCGAGACTCGATGAAAGTTAAAACACTGTAGCACCGTCTGTGTTTCGTGATTGGGTGAGTTTCTCCCAGGTACACGTCGATTGTAACAACAACCAATCACAGTGATTCAGTGCGGAAGTAAACGCGTCCTGAGTGGCTCGGTCAAACAAGGCAACGTCTTCTCTCACAGACGGCCGCCAATCACAAGTAAGAAACCATAGGTGCGGGTATACGTTTTTGCAGTCTAATAAGTGTTCAGATCTTTTCGCGAAAAGTTCCTGCCCCTAGTGATTACATACTTGTTCTGCTTAGAGTTTTTTCATTGGCTCAGAGTCCTTCAGATAAACTGTGGCCCAATCGATGAAGCAGCACGAAGGTAATAGAGTTTTGATTCTAGCCTGTCGCGAAATGAATCCGCGAATTTTCCCGGTCTCTAGTATTTACTTTTAAATACCTGTAGGCTATGCGTTTTCAGTTGTTATTAAAATTCAAAATATGAGGCAGTGACTATATAAATGTGTTGCTGTCTTGGAAGCGACCGCATCAACCGTTGTTCACCGCGGCACGAAATAAATTGTAGCGACTTCATGTCGTTCCAAGCCCGCCAATAGAAATGCACCCAACATTTCTCCGACACTGCTGCTGTCTTGTTGTTGCAGATTGGAAATGACTGAAGTTCGGGTTCACGTGAACAATTATCGTGTAGTCCCAGTATGTGTTGGCGCAACGTTTATAGTTATGATTAGGGGCATGCGTTTTTCTCGAAATAATCTGATCGCTCGTTAGACTACAACAAGGTATGCCATTGTTCCTTTGTGATTGGCGGCCGTCTGCAAGAGAAGCCATCGCCCTGTCTGGCCGGGCCATTCAGGACGATTTTGCTTCCGCACTGGATGGCTGTGATTGGTGCGCCGGCAGTAGACAAGCACCTGAAATAAATCCAGCCAACCACCAACATAGCTAATGCTACCAAGTTTTAACACACAGCTGGTCTGAGAATCTTTTCGCGAAAATTACATGGCCCTAGTAATGATCCTTAGATAATTCTTGGACTAAGATCATTGGATGGCGGATCGAAGAGCAAAATGGTCGTAACTGGCCGTAAGTGGAGAAATGTCCTTTTACCAAAGCAGTCTTAAGGATCAGTCTCACATGACGAGTTGTTTACGTTTAGAGGTGCGGTAATTTCGTGAATTCATGAATTCATTTGGTCGAAAGTTAGAGTGTAAACCTTCACACTCTCGCACTGTGTTCATGGTTGGACCGCAGTTATTTAGACACGCCCCTCTACGACCGCGAGCCAGAAGTAAGCGAATCAGGTAGTGACAGATTAACAAGGACATAAATGTTCTCATTAAGACAAAGACCAGTTGAATAGCAAAATTAGGTTGAGTACACCTATAACTTTGAATTCTACCATGTGGCCAGACGAATTCGAGAAATTTCCGGGTCTCTAGTTATGTTATTTTCTTTTTATGACTAGTCTATACCTCTTCAACAACAAAAAGAATTATCGAATCACAAGCGTCCCAGTTAACAAGTGCCACGATTCAGTAGCCAATGAGCAGGCGTAGTTTGCCCGAGTGCATAGAGGATCATGAAGTCTAATTATAGAGATCATTGAAATCGCAGTCTCTCCTAATTGGTCCAGGGTCCTCCAGGTAACGTGCGAGCCAATAGCAGCAGCATCAGCTCAACGTATCGCGAAATTAATTCGCGAAATTTCGTATCCCTAACGATAGAGACGGGACAATTTCGCGGATTCATTTCGCCACAGGCTGGAAACTAAACTCGTTCACCTTCAAGCTGCTTCGGTGATTGGACCAATGGTTACTTGAAGGACTCTGAGCCAATGAGGAAACCCTCAACAAAAGTACTATCGAATCACAAGCATCCCAGTTAACAGGTGTCACGAGTCAGTAGCCAATGAGCAGGTGTAATTTGCACGAGTACGTACAGGATCGTGGAGTCTATCCTAGAGGTCACTGAGACAGCGAATTCTTCCAGTCCCTACCTAAGGATGAATAATCTTAAAATTAAAAATTTCTTCGTGTAAGGGTTTTTGTGACTTACTACGGCCGATGAAGCCCAGACTTGAGAACTGTTGGTAAAGAATGTGTCGCTCGGTGCCACACTATGTGGTTGAACCGGTGCTGATGTCAGTTTCTTTACTGGATGATTTCATATAGTTCAGTATTTTACATATTGGAATACAGTAAACATTTACTAGTACATTCTTAAGAGACCTGCACTGTACACTCTAACAAAAGCGGTCGAAATGTATATTTTGGTGCATGCATATTTCGCGGAAAAGATTGAAAGACTAGCTGAAGGTAAAAAACAAACACCCTAGCATCGGCAGTGTATCGAGGTTGGGTGAATTTATTTCAGGTACATGTCGATTGTTACAACACCAATCACAATAATTCAGTAAGGGAGCAAATGCTTCCTGAATGGCTCGGTCAAATAAGGCGACGAATTCTCTCGCAAACGGTTGCCAATCACACAGAAGAAACCGCTGGTTCGGGTATACCTTATTGCAGTCTGGTTTTTCGCGAAAAATGCCTGCCACCCACTAAAGATTAACTTAGGAATCAGCAAATAAAAAAAAACTTTATTTGGAGTAAACACAAATTTCAATCTGATTCCAAACGAATTCGCGAAATTTCCGGATCTCTGCTTTGTAAGAGTTTTATTGTTAATGGAACAGAAGTAGTCACGTTAAAATACAGATATTTTAAATTTTTATACTAACCTCTGAAACATAGTGCACCTGTAGTACTGGTTCGGATTCTTATTTTATTTTTTTTTGTCCCAGTAACTCCAACAGTTAAAGTAATTTGTAAACCGTTTCCTGAATAGCTTATCAGTATCAACAACACACAAAAAAATTTCAATGAAACATCGATTGAAATATAAAATTATGTGTTTAATTTTCGTGAGTTAACGTGTTTCATATGTGTCGTAGCCATGTGTTGTAGTATTACGAACTATTTCTTGTTAGAAAGTACAGTAAGTTTTTGAGGTGAAACTTCTTTGCATACTTGCATACTTGTGCAATAGCATAATTTAACACTTGCATATTTGCATACATGTATTTTTTTACCTTCAACCTCAGATAAAGAGGATAATGTTGTGTATTAGTAGGCCTACTTAATGATTAGAGACCGGAAAAATTCGCGGATTCATTTCACGACAGCCCTGAAATTTAAATAGTTATTCCTCAGTGCTGCCTCTGCTATTGGCTCACAACTCACCTGGACGACTCTGGGCCGGTGAGAAACATACAACCGAAGCTGTATCGAATCACAGGCCGCTACGTTGGGACACCTTCACAAGACAGCAGCCCATGAGAGGGTGACATTTGAACGAGCGTATACGTAGAACTATAAAGTTCATCCTAGAGGTCACTGAACCCGCGAATTTTTCCGTTCTCTATTAATAGGGACCGGAAAAATTCGCGGGTTCAATGCCCTGAAGGATGAACTCCATAGTTATACGTACGCTCTGTCAAATGTCACCCTCTCATTGGCTGCTGTCTTGTGAGACGTCCCAACGTAGCAGCCTGTGATTCGTATAAAGCTTTGGTTTGGTGTATCTAATTGGCCCACGGTCATCCAGGTGAGTTGCGAGCCAATAGCACTGATGTATAACTATTTGTAATTTAGCCTATCGCGAAATGAATTCGCGAATTTTTCCGGTCTCTACTTATTAATGATAAATAAGGACACCTGTATTTCGCGATTTCATTTCATGTCAAGGTATTTCACAAAACACTGTAGCTTTTTCTAAGAGACATCATGGCAAATTGTGAGGGTGCAGCAGTACGGTGACCACATTCTCATTGGCCCCGTCAAGAGCGGGACGACACCTCTCACCGACCTCAGCCAATAACCACAGGATAAAAGCTACAGTATTGTGTGAAATACCTTGACACGAAATGTATTCGCGAAATACAGGTGTCCCTAGCAATAAGTTTCGCTTGTTGTGGTGCGTTGAACTCTCCCCTCGCTCGGGCGGGAGCTGTTGCGGGCTGCGGACTGAGGCTTGTGTGTTGTGTGTACCCCTGCAGCCGGCCTGCCCTACAAGGTGTACCCCGGCCACGAGGGCGTGCTGACGGAGAAGCGCAAGCAGCGCCGCATCAGGACCACCTTCACGTCGGCGCAGCTCAAGGAGCTGGAGCGCGCCTTCCAGGAGACGCACTACCCGGACATCTACACGCGCGAGGAGATCGCCATGAAGATAGACCTGACGGAGGCGCGCGTGCAGGTCAGTCCCCGAGCCGTCTTCATTCTTCACCCTGGCTCTTCTGTCCCTCGCCATCTTCCTTCTCGTCTTCATTCTTCACCCTGGCTCTTCTTCGTACCCGTCTTCATTTTCACCCTGGCTCTTCTTCGTTCCCGTCTTCATTTTCACCCTGGCTTTTCTTCGTACCCGTCTTCATTTTCACCCTGGCTCTTCTTCGTACCCGTCTTCATTTTCACCCTGGCTCTTCTTCGTACCCGTCTTCATTTTCACCCTGGCTCTTCTTCGTACCCGTCTTCATTTTCACCCTGGCTCTTTTTCGTACCCGTCTTCATTTTCACCCTGGCTCTTCTTCGTTCCCGTCTTCATTTTCACCCTGGATTTTCTTCGTTCCCGTCTTCATTTTCACCCTGACTCTTCTTCGTTCCCGTCTTCATTTTCACCCTGGCTCTTCTGCGTACCCGTCTTCATTTTCACCCTGGCTCTTCTTCGTTCCCGTCTTCATTTTCACCCTGGCTCTTCTTCGTACCCGTCTTCATTTTCACCCTGGCTCTTCTTCGTACCCGTCTTCATTTTCACCCTGGCTCTTCTTCGTACCCGTCTTCATTTACACCCTGGCTCTTCTTCGTTCCCGTCTTCATTTTCACCCTGGCTCTTCTTCGTACCCGTCTTCATTTTCACCCTGGCTCTTCTTCGTTCATGTCTTCATTCTTCACCCTGTCTCTTATTCGTTCCCGTCTTCATTTTCACCTGGTTTTTCTGTCCCTCGCCATCTTCCTTATTGTCTTAATTCTTCACCCTGGCTCTTCATTTATCACCATAGCCTTTTCATTTATTTATTTTTTAGAAGTTATACTTCTCCAAGCGCGTTATGAGTAGAGACCTGCAAAATTCGCGGATTCATTTCGTGATATGCTACAATTCAAATAATTATACCTCAGCGCTGCTTCTACCACTGGTTCACTGTTAATCTGGAGTAATGAGGGCCAATTAGAGATCCTCGCTCAAAGAAGTGTCGAATCACAGACACTCGGTCGAGACGACTCACAAGTCAGCAGCCAATGAACAGGTGGCATTTGCCCGAGTGTGTAGAGTGTAGTAGAGTCTATCCTGGAGGTCATTGAACCCGCGAATTTTGCAGGTCTCTAGTTATGAGGAAAACAATGATGAGGATGAATTTTTTTTTTTACGATGCACGCGAAACATGCAACAGAAATGGACACTTTTATAAATTATTACATTATTATTTAATGAACAATTAAATTTATTGATTCAAAATGAAAAATGTAGCGTATTTATTGATTCATATTATTATTTAAAATTTATCTCTTTTTTTTTACAAAATGAATAAATTATATAAAATTGTTTATATTAATATTGAAAACTGAGTATTTATTCGAAAAAAATTTTTCGATTTGATTGAATTGATTTTTTTTACCAAGTAAGTATAACTTCTAATGCGTGTACATTTTCTTTGACACTTTTTTAAACAGGGGATTTAGCACTCACAAAAGCAAGCTTGTTTGTGAGGCTGTGAGTGAATATAGTCACTTTAATCGACGCGCGGTATTTTGACTAATGTAGAAGATTTAAAAAATTGTAACAATCAACAAATAAATAATAAATTAGGAAATCTAACATTAATTTTTTATAATGTTGAAAGTTAAAATCAGTAATAAGTTCAAATTTGAGATAAACTGATACAATGTTGAAGAAAAATATATTCATAAAAAAACAAATTATAAATATTTGAAGGAAAAAAAGTGCAAGTATTGACCTGCGTAAAAGTACAGACATTACAACATAACATAAAACCTTACTTAAATATTTAAGAATTTTTTTTTTCATGCATAGGGGCCACGAATTCTTCGCTTTATTGGGGGCGATTGCACTGCAGTCTAGACAAGATAGCGGCAAACTAACATGTCAACGCAGAGATAATACTTATAATCGTAACAGATTCTCAGAGAATTGTGTCCTAAGTCTATGAGCATCCAACAAATCGATTTAAAAAAATGTGAGTCTTTTCAGTACCCGCCCGAGATGGGTAACATTTAATCTCGGTAACGAGAAATAAACACTTATAATACGGAACTCGGAAACGAAATTTAACGTAGAATACTTTAAAATAATTCCCGAGCGTAATGCATATATCTATACGCAAATTGTGTTTTCAACTATATTTCTGGACGTGAATCGCAAGTAGGTACTTTCCGCACGCGCCGCTAGAATTCGCTACCGGAGCAGCTACGTTGACTATTGAATAATTTTATTATCATAACGAAATTTTAAACTATATAATGAAACTGCTCCGATGAAAGTGTAAAAAAATTTGGAGAAAAAAAACCCGGATTTTAACCTAGCATGCGTTGATGTACAATACACCGATCATATTGATAAAAATTATTATTACTATGCAAGTATAGGCAACATGGTTCAGCAGGGTAAACAACGAAAAAGCACACAAACCAAGAACCAGAGGTCATGGTGGAAACTGTTATAGAAAACTTAAAAATCTTTCGAAACAAAACAATATACTAATCAATATAAGAATACGTTTATTAACTTAGGATATTACTATTACATTTAAAATTTCTGGATTTTTTTCTCGAATTTACGCACCCTCTTTTTGTCGTGCTGCATTTTGTTCTTGGTTGGATGGCTGAATTTTATGCACCTTGGTTTTGTGTTACTGTTTTTTTTTTACATTGATGTGTAAGCTGTTTGACAAAGGAACTTTATTAAATTACTGCATAGCTTGTTGAATTAATTAAACAGGTAATACTGTAAAGTTTCCCTGTTGTCTTTGTGACGTTTGGTTCGCACCATCCGACACAGATGGCAGCACCGTGGTTACGCTTTTTTCCGTTCCACGAGACTTCCGTCGCTATCCCGAAATTCCCTTCAAATGCTGCACTCCGAGTTGCTAAGATTTCACGCATCAACATCCGATAATCGTGATTATTTGATTTTTGCCCGCGATTGCCAGTCGTAACTAGTCGCGGATACAAATCACATGGTTACGGAGTATTTTTTTTTCCTTCAAATTAACGGATTCGAACACGACCAGAGTAGCGCGAAGAGCGAGCGGTCATTTCTGCGGAAAACCTGAGGCGAGGGTTGCACGACCGGAAGGGGGTTGGAAAGGGAAGGGTGTGTGTGTGTGTGTCTGCGTGGAAGTGTTGACCACCCCTTCTGCACGCAAGGGGGTTGGTTGGTGGGCCGTTAATCTCTCCGCGCGGCCACATGTGGTCGCAGCGGCGTTTCGGGGATGATGCTTCCGGGAGAGATAATGACGCTCTGCTCTTCCCTGGCGCCTGGTTTACGACTCTATGCCACCTCCTCCTCTGCCTCCACCCCCCTGCTCAAGCCCGCCTCCCTCCCCCGCCGTGTGATAGGGAAATAAAAACTTCCCCCCCCGTCTCCTCTGCCACCACTGCTGCGTCACCGGTGCTTCGTCGGACGCGGCTACGTGCGCCCTCTGCCGTTACGGCGTTACGGCACCTGGGATTTCAGCAGCTGACTGCCAGCAGAGAGAGTTCATGCCGAATCCAGTTCGGGGACGCACCACAACGCCGAAATACCACAACGCCGAACGTACAATAACGCCGAAAACCATAACGCCGAATACCAAATTGACCGCAACGCCGACAGCTAGAAAACTGCTGTGTACCATAACGCCGAATTACCACAACGCCGAAATACGTCATTGCAGACTGCCACAAAGGTTAGGTTAGGTTAGGCTAGGTTAGACTAGCCTAGGCTATGTTAGGTTGTGGTATTTAGGCGTTAAGATACATTTAAGAAACACACACAAATTCATTCAGTTATTTTTCATTTTGCTCCTGTGCCCCCCCCCCCCCTCCCCGCAGCAAAATATTTCGGCGTTACCTACTGTATTTCGGCGTTGTGGTACACAGCAGTTTTCTAGCTGTCGGCGTTGCGGTCAATTTGGCATTCGGCGTTATGGTATTCGGCGTTATTGTACGTTCAGCGTTGTGGTATTTCGGCGTTGTGGTAACGACACATCCAGTTCTGGCTACGTATCTAATGAAGATTAGCCTACCCGGAGGCTAACAAACAGTTCGTAATACCAAAACAAATATATTTCCACTTTGGTACAACTCATGGCTATGGTTAGATTTGCACAAATTAAATATGTTCTTTGAGATACGTAATGCTGAGTATTTCTTATTTTTAAACCATGGAAAAGATAATAAAATATTAAATGATTAGACTTTGTTTTGTTTTATTATGCTTATTAATGTGCGCAGTTAGTACGGGAAAGCTATTCGGGTTACGGTTTACGAATAACTTTTAACTATTAGAGGTACTGGCGACTTGAGGCGAAGCTGCGTTCGAGGCAGCTTGCGTGGGAAACGGAACGCGCCCGCGACGCACGCGGGCGCGGACCGGGCCTGTGCATAATGCACGCGGGGGGCAAGAAAGTGGGCTAATTGGCGGAGCGCTGTCCCGCGAGGGGACCAACGGGGCGGCGAGCCGCCGCGCCGGCTGCATTATGCACGCTGCGGGGCCGCTCCGCGCCGGCGGCGGCGGCTTGGTTGGTGGTGGGGGTGGTTCGAAACGCGATTAGCGCTCCGCCACTCACGTGACGTGACGGCGCGGGGGACGGCGTGCAAGTTGCATGACGGGAGGCGGTCGCTCGACCACTTGTCGGCTGGGGACCTCCCGTCCGCGCCATCTTGTCGTCGAGGTAACACACACCGCAACCTGAATACAATAGGCATAGCCTAGCCACTAAAGCTCGGCCACACATGTAACGAATCATTTTTTTGACCTGACAACGTCTAATAAATCGATGAACGCAGTCTGCACGCACGAAAAAGTGTCCCGTTACGCACATTGTCCCGTTACGCTCATTTCTCCGTTACGCTGTGTCCCGTTACACTCATTGTTCCGTTACGCTGTGTTCCGTTACGCTGTCGGCGAGTGCAGTAATAATAGGCTATGTTACAATTGACTAAAAAATTATGGTAATTCATATAATTGGTGATAGAAATTTGATTACACTTTATTTATATTGTAGCCTCTCGTGTTAAACACTCGAGGGGAACAAGGAGTAGGAATGGAACAGAGTGCGGCGAAGTGTCATCAAATAATATTACAACTCTATGGTAACAACACATTTATTATCGCTTATACATCAAATTATTCATTACAACTTCATTAATGACAAAAATGTAAACAGTTGATATTTGCGGCGTGGCTCTGGTGCAAAAGTCTGCGAACAGAAACGTTTAGGAATTATTGCAACGTGAGACACGTGAATGCAGCTTAACAAATTGACTTCACTATTGCCCGTGCTCTCATACTTGGCACGCCGCTTGGCGCTGGGTACACCGTCAAAACAAAAGCTAAGTTACAAACAATTAACGTACATAAATTTCCAGAGTGCAATTGAAAGTATGTATATAACAAGACCCCTCGACTTATCGAATATTATGCGACACATATCTGTCAATGCGTAAGTTAGCAAACATCACCATAATCATTAATATCATTTAACTAACATGCTATTTATACACAACACGACTAATACAATAAGGAACACTATACACGTTTTCATGAGGGTACGCAGACCTCTAATAATTATTAGAGTCATCAACTTAGATTACTCTTGTCGACACGTATTTCTGCGGGCAAGTTCTTATTCGTCGATGCAGGGGTTACCATTGACTATCTCCCCAAACTATCATAGCGGGAGAAATGCTCGTCGGCGTGGGCACTGGCATTATTCTTCACGTGTCGCTGACGGGATTCGCACCTAAGTGTTGTGTGTCCAGTCAGGTGTAAAGTCTTTCATCGGGACTCACAAGCTCACACCGCCGTCTCCAAGCCTTGCCTCCGTCACCACTGCCCCTCTTCTCACTCTAAGTTTTCTACCCACTCGGTCTATAAGTGTCTACGACGAAACAGTACTTTACCAAGTGGTAGCTTCTTCCGACGGGCAGCGTGACGGCAGACCGGCGACACGTGTTGACGGTGTAGCTTCCTTCGGCAGGGAAGGCCAGCAGGGCCTCCGGCTGGTGTCGCTGGTGGTCGCGACGAGTCTCCTCTCTCAGCGGAAAATGGGACCCCTTTTATACTCTGCGAACTGCTAGTATCAAACATGGCAGAATGTTCTCGGTCGGGGCAACCGGAACCGGCGCCTTCGGCGATGTCCGGTTGGCAGCCCGCCAAAACGATCTTCCCCGAGGGCTCCCGAGCAGCTCCGAACGTCATGCGCGCAGCGCGCGAACACTTTGCTTGTGCTGGTTGCATCGGCGCGCGGTTAGGCGCCGCGCGACACATCTTGATGTGCGTATGCGGAGCACACGTAACAATATGAAAACTTGTTCATAATTATATTTAAACTTTATAGCTATACCCCAGTTTTTAAAATTAATTACAAATCATCTACACGTGAACTGTTTCGTCGACTGTTTATAAAGTGAAGTGAAAAGTTAATGTGGTTTTCATTGCTTACTACAACAACAATTTCGGCAATAAAGGTTAATTATTCTTGCATTTTAAAAATCTGATTGCTAGTATAATTTCAAGTATTTATTCTTTTATTTTTAAAATTAAAATGATTCAATATTATTCATAAAAGTATGCAATCATTTCATCAATGTTTTGTTATGATGTCACGTTAAACTATCGTCCGTAAACCGACTTTACAGACAACCAATTTTTTTGTCATTACTTTTTATTTCAGGTCTATTTTTTAAATAGTTTAACTAAACTCTTCCCTCACATTTCAAAAACATTTCCAACTTATATTCACTTAATGTAAAGTGTTTGCACTTTTTACAAGGAGAATCCTTGGAAACCCAGTTGCCAACGATACGACTTGTAAAACAGCAAGACAGAACTTTGTAAAATTGCAAATGGTAAAAAAGCTCTGCATTGCAATTTTACAAGTGACAGGCCTATCGTAGGTAACTGAGTTTCCAAGGACTATCCTTGTAAAAGTACAACAATATTTTTTACATTTTAATATAATAGCCGTAAAAAGGCGATCATATGATAATAGTTACAAAAACTGACGTGACATTTTACACCCAGTATATTACACTTATTTATTACACGTTGAAAATATTTGTGGCTGAACAACAAATACAAGGGAGTAATGGAACTAAAATATATTTTTCAAAAAATCCTCTTAATATAAGTATTTACGCAAAAATGAAAACAGAAATCAATGTAGCGTGTGTTACCGAGCCTTAATTGTGTTAAATAGGAAACGGGAGGTACTAGTCTTATTCCAGAAAGGTCTAGGAAAACCCGTACTGTATAATGTCGTATTTCTCATTACTAGAGACCTGCCAAATTCGCGGATTCAATGACCTCCAGGATAGACTCTACTACACTCTACACAATCGGGTAAATGCTACCTGTTCATTGGCTGCTGACTTGTGAGTCGTCTCGACCGAGTGTCCGTGATTCGACACTTCTTTGAGGGAGGGTCTCTTATTGGCCCTCATTACTCCAGATTAACAGTGAACCAATTGCAGAAGCAGCGCGAATGTATAATTATTTGAATTGTAGCATATCACGAAATGAATCCGCGAATTTTGCAGGTCTCTACTCATTACTAGGGCCATGCAGATTTCGCGAAAATATTTCGAGACTAGATGAAAGTTATAGCACCGTCTGTGTTTCGTGATTGAGCGAGTTTCTCCCAGGTACGTATTGAGTGTAACAACACCAATCACAGTGACTCAGTGCGGAAGTAAACGCGTCCTGATTGGCTCGGTCAAATAAGGCAACGAATTCTCTCGCAGGCAGCCGCCAATCACAAGGAAGAAACCGCTAGTGCGGGTATACCTTGTTGCAGTCTAATGGGTGTTCAGATCTTTTCTCGAAAAATGCCTGCCTCTACTCATTACATATCTGCAATCAGCAAAAAAAATAATTCATATAGGCCCTATGTTGTCTGTCGAATCATTCCATTTGTAGACCGAATTTTAAAAATTATTTGATGAAACGGCCCCAATAAAAGCAAAAAAAAAAAAAACCTTGTAAAAATTACCAAATCCCGGTTTTGGACTTGATTTTCGACAAGGAATGTTCTTAAAGTATGCCCATGATGTTAAAATTTCAAAAAAAAAAGTTAATAAAGTTTGTCATTGTGATCTTTGGTTGCCGCCATCCGCCTTAGATGGCAGCACCGGGGATGTTATTACACATTTCCGTCCCACGCGGCTTCCGTTGCGTTCACGAAATCATCACCCCCGCCAGAAGGTCGCGTGATGGGAGCTAAGGTACCAACTATGCCTGTGAGCCCCAGCCAACTGCGTGCAGGGTGTCCACGAGAAAAAAAATATTTTCGTACCAACTTAGGCGAGAAAAAAAGTACTAGATTTGAAAAAAAAAGTACTAAATTATAATTTGTTATGGTTTTTTTTAACAATTAAGGAAGTTATTATGACATTTCAATGCTCGATATCACCACACACACATACCTACATACGTTCCATAGTTTTTTAAAAAATAATTACGCTTAATAATAAAACATATCGGAGTTACTATAATATAATTATATTAAAGAAAAATGTACTAAGATCTGAGCGTGAATGTACTAGACCACTAAAAAAAAAAGGTATAAAAGTACTAGATCTAGTAGGAAAGTACTAACTGTGGACACTCTCTGACTGCGTGCCGTCGTGCGTCGAAGCAAACACGTGAACCGGCGGAGTGCCGTGGTCTGGACGCCAGGAGGCGCTGCTGAGCGCTCTTAGAGGCAGGGGGGTTGCTGGCGCGGTTTTAACGGTTATGGCCGGGCGTCCATTAGCAGCAGGGGGCGGAGGGGTGGGGAGGGGTTTGGCCGTTAAGGCGTTGGCGACGCCTCCCACTACCTACCTCCTTCCTCCGAGGCCTGCAGGTGGCCAGGCCGGGTCGAAGCCGACGGTCTGTCGCCGAGACCTCGGGTCGCCACCGTCGTATACCTCGTCTTGTTCAGTCCGAGCTTTGAATATATATATATATATACTGTATAGAAGTCGCCAGCCCAGGTTAAAAATTCTAATACGGTTTTGAGGTAGTTGGTTAATTCACCGCCGCAATCGCCACCATCTCTAGGGCATCGACTTGTGGTGGTCCCTAGCGGACAAGTGTCCAACTCTTCAGACACCCCTTCCCCCCCCCCCCCCCCCCCGGTTGAACGACGTTGAGCTGCAGTGAATGATGGATGAGGGGTGCGGGGAATGACAGTGGGCGACAGTGCTGCGCTCTAACGTGTAAATAACAACTAAGACTATACAGGGAGTTACGGCAGCGCACTGCAGCGGTGAAGTTCCCAAGCTGCTCATTATACGCTTCTGAAAAAACGTAGAGTAAATCCTATCCACTCGCGACTTCTATACAGTATATATATATATTCAAAGGTCCGAGTCCGAATTCAACCGTACAAGACTGTCCCAGTTTCAATGATACAACATAACAGCCTCATCTATACTAATATTATAAATCCGAAGAGTTTGTTTGTTTGTTTGTTTGAACGCGCTAATCTCAGGAACCACTGGTCCGATTTGAAAAATTCTTTCAGTGTTGGATAGTACATTTATCGACGAAAGCTATAGGCTATGTTATATTATCAATAACATTAGGGATCCTTACTAAAAGTCCAATTTAGAATCAAATGCGTTCGAGGGGGTTGGATACAACATGCAGTACACGTACGAAGTGTGTGTTGACAATGCCGCAGGCGCATAGAAGTTTATTTCCTATTGACTATTAACATTGTTGCCACGCACTAGATGCCTTATCATTCTTAATTTTCCCATACAAGTAAAAAACCCCGTGTGATATTAACAACGAAGCAATCAGTACCCTCATAAGAGTTCAATTAGTATTTAAATACTTGTTATCACTTTAAATCGCAACCTAAACTATTGTTTTTTCCTCTCTCTGTGTTTAATTTGTTTTATTGCCCTTTTTTTCAGGTATATATATTTTACAGACTTGAAACTTCACAGTAATGTTCCTAATGTTACGCAGGATGACATTTTCCGAAAATTAGATCCCATGGGTGGTTAAAACCAGGCAACAGTGGGTACTTTGTCTGCATGAGAACAGGATTTTGCATTGTTCATGCCTTCTGCGTCTCCATGGCAACGGGCATCGCGCGGCAGTGGCGTACCCACAAGGAGGGGCATGTATAATGAGCGGCGCAAGAGTGATCTGCCTGTAGACTGCCGTAGCGAAGTACGGGTACATCAGTTGTACGTTGCGTGCACGAGTCGGGAAACCATCGGTGCTATTCATTTTCTCTCCGGTACATTATACAGCATTGTAATAAATTTTCACTGAATTTTTTTTATTTACCATTACTGTAAATTGGAGATGTGGCTTAATTTTTTCCATTAGTATAGCCGTGCGAAGCCGGGTCGGGCAGCTAGTTCTGAATATTTACAACAAATCTTACATCAAATTGAAGGTAAACTAACCTAGTTTTTTTTACTTTTACAAATGTCCAACACGTGCACCTTTAGTTACACATCACACATCCGTATGCCGACGAGCGATTTGCAATACTCCACTCGTCCGTCATTATATATTTTTTTTAACTTTTAAACGTTGCCAACTGTTGAGAACAATTCAACATTAGGAGAAAAAAAAATTCTAGTTCGAGAACCATGTCAGTTAGGGCTATGACTCGTAACTCATTAAACTCAATTTTTGTCCCACTGATATTCAATTTAAACACGTTCGGATTAACCATGAATAATCAATTACACTTTTGTGAAACGAAAGTTTTTGTTTCAATAATAGGTAGGGTACATATAATTTTTTCCCTGTTAATCCTACCACAATATTCAGCTGTCAAATTTCAGATGTTCGTTGAAGTACCTGTCAGAAAGTGACACCCAAACGCGGCAGTAACTTAAATAATTAAACTGCTATGATTTCTTGATTCTGATCACGATTTACATCAAATACGTAATATAATTCTGCGCAATATTTCTCAAACTGTTGGGTCAATTTGTTACAAATTTTTTTAAAATAATTTTTAGACCCTTAAGTGCGCTGGACGGCTAATGCAGTCGCCCGAATACCGCTAGGTAGCGGAGGCTGGAAGAGTGCAGCCGGCGTTCATCGATTTATTAGACGTTGTCACGTCAAAAAATTAAATTAAAACATTTATACGACTTATCTTCTAAAATGCTTCTCGAGAATGGTATATAGGCATTTGAAGTTGAAGCTGAACGACGTTTAAATTGCACTGCAAATCACAGAGAAATTATTGAAGATGGAACTGTAAGCTTCACGATGAAAAACGGGACACAATCAAGTTACTCCGTTGTGAAGATATCATTAAACGCATCAGCAAAAGCTTTTAATTGACAAAACTAAATGCTGCTGAAGTTAAGTTTGTGTCCATCATGTGGTGACAGCAAAATAGTTTTGTAGCCTCAAAAAAAAAAAGAAGAATTATTAGTGACGACAGAATGTTGTGGTCCGTTAATGTAATTTATTTGACTTCAACAGTTATATTTTTTGTTATTAGTTGAGAAATATTTTATTGCAGACACAATAAATAAATAATTCACTTTATCAAGTGGATTTTCTTTTTTTTCTTATTTTTTTATGTTGTAGGCCATAACAATAACCAATCACCCGGTAACACTGAAACACACAAACACACACACAAAAGAAAAATTATGTCGACGAAAAAATTGCACTGAGTTCAAGTCTGCCGCTTCAACAGTGATTAGCTGAATTCAAAAGCACTGATGATTGGACAGTTTTTTTGATCATCTGCTGCAAGTCGGTACAATCGCGGCGGGGACGCACACAAATTCATTCAGTTGTTATTTCGGTGTTGTGGTACACAGCAGTTTTCTAGCTGTCGGCGTTGTGGTCAATTTTGACATTCGGCGTTCTGGTATTTCGGCGTTGTGGTCATTTTTGATCTTCGGCGTTATGGTATTTCGGCGTTGTGGTCAATTTTGACATTCGGCGTTGTGGTATTTCGGCGTTGTGGTCAATTTTTGACCTTCGGCGTTATGGTATTTCGGCGTTGTGGTCAATTTTGACATTCGGCGTTTTGGTATTTCGGCGTTGTGGTCAATTTTTGACCTTCGGCGTTATGGTATTTCGGCGTTGTGGTCAATTTTGACATTCGGCGTTATGGTATTTCGGCGTTGTGGTCATTTTTGACATTCGGCGTTATGGTATTTCGGCGTTGTGATCAATTTTGACCTTCGGCGTTATGGTATTTCGGCGTTGTGGTCAATTTTGACATTCGGCGTTATGGTATTTCAGCGTTGTGGTCAATTTTGACCTTCAGCGTTATGGTATTTCGGCGTTGTGGTCAATTTTGACATTCGGCGTTATGGTATTTCGGCGTTGTGGTAACGACCCGATCGCCGCCATCCACGGAGGGTATCTGGCCGTGTCGCGGACGTCACTCGCGAGTCTGCCGGTCGTGGGAAGCTGGCCACGTCACGACGCCATCCCTAACGGCGAGTGGGGGGGAGTAGGGGGTGGGAGGGTGTAACGAAGGAACCGCACGAGTGGAAGTGTCCCGGGGGCGGAGCCTCTTCACGCTGACTTCTCTCGGTCCAGCGCGCCCAGCATCACTGCTCCGACAATCCTCCTACTTGCGACTCAGGCAATTTTTGTTCGGACCAACGAAACTGCTGTATGTCAAAAAAAGAAAATTCCTAATAACTCACAAAGAAAAGATGACTATTCAAAAATACAGAAAACAATTCAAAAATCAAAAATTGGTTGTCTGTAAAGTCGGTTTACGGACGATAGTTTAACGCGACGTCATAACAAAACATTGATGAAATGATTGCATACTTTTATGAATAAAATTGAATCATTTTTATTGAATTGTCACTATTTTGTATTGATACAAAGAAAGAGTGAAATGAAATCTACAATTTAATTGATAAATTTACTTTTATTTGCACTCATTAATTCAAATATGTTTATTACTTTAACGAACAGATTATTTTAACTATAACTTTTATACATGTTTGCTATTTAACTTCTTCCAATCTGTGTTATTCTGTTAAGGATAGGACGATGATAGGAAAAAGTAGGAAACGAATGGGAGTGTTTCAAGTTTAATGTGCCTCGAAAAAGTCAAATCGATGGTTGTTCCAATCGAGTGGAAGAGAGAGAGAGAGATGCGGCGCAAGCGTACAATGAGCGTAACGGGACACAGCGTAAAGGGACAATGTGTGTAACGGAACACTTTTTCGTGCGTGCAGCCGGCGTTCATCGATTTATTAGACGTTGTCACGTCACAAATTAAATGCATAGACTACACACAGAATTTCGCGGAAGGAAACTACTCGCCAGAGATGTGTAACGTCTAACCTTCGGTAACGAGCAAGTTCATGTGTTCTCATATTGCAAATATACTTATAATACACACAACATTTTACATAGAATTATTTTAAAATTATGCCGAGAGTGATAAGTACACGCAAATTTGTGTTTTCAACTGCCGGTTACGTTTCTTGGACGCGAATCACGCGTATTTTCCGCTCCCACAGTTAGAATTCGCTGCCGGATCAGTTACGTCGACTATCGAATAATTCGATTAGCAGAGCGAAGTTTTAAATTATATAATGAAAGGGCTCCGATAGAAGCGAAAAAAATACTTGAAAAAAAATAATACCACACACCATGTTTGGAGCTGATGTTTGACAAGGAATTTTATTGAAATATTTTCAATTTTTTTTTTTAAATTTCATTAAACAGTTAATACTATAAAGTTTTCCCTTGGCTTTGTGTACTTTGGTTCGCGCCATCCTCCACAGATGGCAGCACCGTCGTCACACATTTCCGTTTCATACCGACTTCCGTCCCATTCACGAAATTACTCCCACCAAATGCCGCATATACCGAGAGATAACAGTAAATAAAGATAAAAAAAACAACCGTACTTGGACAAAAAAGGGTGAGGAATACACGAACCCAAGTCACCATCTTTTTTCAGTAATAGACTGCCACCATCAAGGTGGCAAACTGCAACACTGCGACGATGGCGACTTCAGTGTCAAACCGAAACGTCGGTGTAGCTACTCTTCCGTCTTCAACGCGGCAGGAGCAACACAAGCCAAGCGACGTACTTTTAAACGATGGTTAATAACAGAGTCACGTTGTGTAGGAGCAGGTTTTATGGTACCAGCAAGCCAATTAATAACGTTTCCTTTATGGGTAGGAGCATGCAGATTTCGCGAAAAGATTTCGAGACTAGATGAGAGTTAACACACTATAGCATCATCTGTGTTACGTGATTGGGTGAGTTTCTCCCAGGTACACATCGATTGCAACAACACCAATCAAGGTGATTCAGTGCGGACGTAAACGCGTCCTGAGTGGCTCTGCCATATAAGGGAAAGACTTCTCTCGCAGACGGCCGCCAATCACAAGGAAGATACCACATGTGCGGGTATGCCTTGTTGCAGTCTAATAGGTGTTTATATCTTTTCGCGAAAAATGCCTGCCCCTATTTATGGGTTGTTGTGGGCCGATTATTTGACTCCTCCGAACATATAAGTATAGGCCTATATATTTCTCCCTCAGTTTGTTCGGCACTATATAGATCACTGGTGCTGGGTTCGAGAAGTGTCAGATTTGAGACAAGTGGCATGACGATGTACACATTAGCGATGCCCAGCTGCGGACGGCCACGCGTCGCGACACTTAGGGGTTGGTAGCAGTGGAGGGGTCGGCGTGGGGAGGGGAGGTAGCAAGGGTGGATGTTCCTCGGCCGGTACCATGACCGATATCAGATAGGATAAGGCACGTGACCCCACGTAGAAAGGGGGGGTAAAAAAGGAGGGGGGGGGGGGTAGGGCTTTTGTGAGCCAAGTGGAGGGCTTGATCCGGCGATTTGTCGTCAGCCCCCGGAGAAAGAAAAGCAATGGGGTAAGGGGGGTGAAACCCGATGCTACAGGCCGAGCGTGTGAACCGGGCGCACAAACAAACGCCGCCGTTTAAGCGCGCGTTCTCACAAAGCCGCGCCTTTTTTTTTTTCCGCGTCAGCGACCTTTCTGAAGTCGCGCCAGAGTTTTCAGTGTCTCTGATTTCCGACCTCGTAATAGAGTTCGCGCAGGAAGGACAAACAGCTCAGTTATGTCACGTGTGGTTATCCTGGAATCACAATAGCGCAATGGATGATGGACGCGGCTCGAATAATAAAAAAAAAAATTATTTTTGACGTGACAACGTCTAATAAATCGATGAACTCCGGCTGCACGCACGAAAAAGTGTCCCGTTACGCACATTGTCCCGTTACGTTGTGTCCCGTTACGCTCATTGTACGCTTGCGCCGCATCTATCTCTCTTCCACTTGATTGGAACAACCATCGATTTGACTTTTTCGAGGCACATTAAACTTGAAACACTCCCATTCGTTTCCTACTTTTCCTATCATCGTCCTATCCTTAACAGAATAACACAGCTTGGAAGAAGTTAAATAGCAAACATGTTTAAAAGTTATAGTTTAAATAATCCGTTCGTTAAAGTAATAAACATATTTGAATTAATGAATGCAAATAAAAGTAAATTTATCAATTAAATTGTAGATTTCATTTCACTCCTTCTTTGTATCCATACAAAATAGTGATAATTCAATAAAAATGATTCAATTTTATTCATGAAAGTATGCAATCATTTCATCAACGTTTTGTTATGACGTTGTCACGATAAACTATCGTCCGTAAACCGACTTTACAGACAACCAATTTTTTTTTTTTTTAACTAATCTCGTTTGACACATCTGTGCCGTCAGTGGGAGAAAATTCGCCGGCACCACAGACTTCAACGATTAAAGAGCTTTTCTTATTTACATCACGTTGCGGGTTTGATGGTACCGAAATGAGTGAATTTATTTTATATAGATAGGCATATTATATATAGTTTTTTTTATGTTCTGATTACAATATTTATCAATGTTCACACACCATGATTTTTTTTCTTCGAACGAACATTCCATCCTCTTAATATGTTGATCAAAAACATTGTAAACATCGATGGCTGTCATAAGGGTAGTGCGTATGTGATGGAAAAAAATAACTGTGAGACAATCACAGAAGCAATATAGATGTGCATTTGTTTGTATTCTAGCAAATTGCCGATTCATTTCGCGATAGTCTAGACTCCAAACTCGTTCACATTCACGCTGCTTCAGTGATTGGGCCACCGTGTACCTGACTCTCTGTCCTGGAGGTCATTGAAACTGTGAATTCTTCCAGTCCTTAGTCGTGGGAAGAAACCCAGAAATTTCGCAAATTCGTTTGGCGTCAAACTAACATTCAAAGCATTATAACTGCTTACCAGTTCCCGTTTTGACTCCCCATCGACAAGCCGCCCTAAGCCGCTGAGTTCATGACCTCGACCTTGACTGTAAACATGACATTATATAAGTTTTTACCAAAACATTTCCAAAAATATATTTAAAAAAATTGTTTCATTCAAATGTTTGGTTACTTAATCCATCCCGGTCCTCTGTTCAATATCTATTTTTTATTTTTTGAGTCATAAAACGGGAAATTTTCCCTCAAAACTGGAACTCTCCTCTCAAAATAGGAAATGTTTTAGGAATTTTGAGTCCAAATTGGCCGCCGTGACGTCAGAGCGGTCGGTCATTGACCACATACACAATCCACACTCCAACTCCAGTCCCAGAAGGAAACAATATATGTATACTACTTCTGCCAATGTTTGCTTTTCCATTGGCTGATTTATTAGTGAGAAACACTTTGCTCTCGTTAGTCGGCCCTACCTGATTCGCTTACTTCTCTCCTAGCTGGGCATCATTGGCTCGCGGTCTTTGATAAGCGCGGTCCAATCATGGACACAGTGCAGAAGTATGTAAATGCAAAGCTTTTGAGTTAAGCTAATCATTGTTAAAATTTTGAACTTGAAAACAATACAACTTTCGGAAGCATATTTTTTGTGTAGTTCAGTGTTTCTGTTTGATTGCAAATAAAATGCGCATTTTTATGGTCATTGTTATGTCGTACCCATTCGAAAAAAAATCCACTAGTTAAACTGAAACAATAGGAGATTGAAAAAAAACTGTAGTAACCAAAAAATATTTTTGTTTTGACTGCAAAAAAATGTTTAAGTCCAATAAACCGTTTTTAGAAACTGTAAGATAATTGTTTTTCTTGATGCTTCAAAACTACTTTTCTGGCACTACAAAATATTAAGTCGGATCTATATTGACAATTTGACAGAAATATTTCGTGAAGGACAAAAACTTATTTTAGCGTCATACCATTTTATTACCGTTATCAATTTAAAGCTTCTACTGATGAGTTTAATGACATATCTTTATAACGCTTGTATCGTGATGCGTCCAGTTTTCCAACATGTTGCAAATCCAACTGAAGATTAGTAAGTTATTCACGGTATAGCGGAATAATGAATATTTATTGTAATTTTTCAGTTTTGAGTGTTGTTCAAATATATTTTCATGAAACACAAAGAAACTAAAAATAAAAAAATCCGTGATATTGAAAATTATATTAATACTAAATATAGAGTGATATGAATTACACCCAGGTATAAAAGTGCTTTTAATAAATTCAGCCAACGCACTTAATGTGCAGCAAACTTTTCCAGCTTATATTAAATGCATTTTAAATGCATGTAAATTGTTCAAAATATAATATATTTAAAAAATTAAGCTAATTTTGTTGAAAAGAATTTATAATTAGTTTCTATGACTGGTTTCCTTTTTTTTGTGTCCCGATGGGATTTTCTTACATTAAAACTGTAAATATATGGTGAAAGAGCATAAAATACACGATAGATACATCCTCTAAGACGTAAGGCTGGGGTCTCACACGACGTAGTAATATTTTCAATATATCCTCATTCTTTTATTTAAAAGGCAATTTCTAAAATGTTAACTCCATATCTTTCTAGAATTTGTTGTTGTGCCACAAATATTGTCACTATGTTTTCACTTATAATATTGAGAGAGTAGAAAGACACGAAAGTATTAGTATTTATCATTAATTCTGCGCCTTTTTACACCCCTGGTGTTACACTAAGTGTATATCTGTTTAAAAAATGTGATGAGTAGAGACCTGCAAATTTCGCGGATTCATTCGGTGATAGGCTAAAATTCAAACACATACACCTCTTAGATAATTTTGCTATTGGCTTACTGTTCATCCGGACGAATCTCAACCAGTTATAAACCCTCAACCAAAGAAGGATCGAATTACAGACAAACCAGCTGAGACGACTTACAAGTCGGCAGCCAATGAACTTGCGTTATTTGCCCGAGTGTACAGGTGCAGTCTATCCTGAATGCCATCGAAATCGCGAATTTTGCAGGTCTCTAGTGATGAGTCAGGACGAGAAATTCAAAGGAGGTACCGAGTTAAAATTGTATGAAGAGCACTTAAAAAAAGTAATGATAAAATAACAAAATAAAATCAATATGGCACGTTAGACGGAATCTTAAGGCGCCACGCTACTCCGGCACGTAGTTGCCCAGTCCACCACGAGCAGCGCTGCTGTCACCTCGTGTGGCTGCCCGAAGAGACGTACGTCCGCAGCGGCGAGCCAGAAGGTAGAGAGAGGGGAGGGGGTGGGGTGGCGCTGCTCCACCTGACAAAGTATTGATCCCCGGCAAGAACAGTTCTTCCTCGCTCCTGGTCTGGTCCCCTCGTCCTTCCTTCCTTCCTTCATCCCCTCCCCTACACCACCATCTTCTTCCCTGCCGAACTCCCTCGGGGACCGCCTACTCCACCTGCCTCTAGATTTCCCCAACTACCAGCTTCCCGCTCGCCTCTCGGCTCGGCTCCGCCGCTACTGTCCTGCCGGGGTGTCCTTCCCCAGCCCTCGGCGCACCCTGCTTCCACAGTTCCTCGCAGGAAGTCCTTCCCCAATCTTCAGTACTGCTCCTCCAGGATGTCCTTCCCCAGCCCTCGGCGGACCCTGCTTCTACAGTTCCTCCCGGGAAGTCCTTCCCCAATCTGCAGTATTGCTCCTCCAGGATGTCCTTCCCCAGCCGTCGGCGCACCCTGCTTCCACAGTTCCTCACGGGAAGTCCTTCCCCAATCTCCAGTACTGCTCCTCCAGGATGTCCTTACCCAGCCGTCGGCGGACCCTGCTTCCACAGTTCCTCCCAGGAAGTCCTTCCCCAATCTCCAGTACTGCTCCTCCAGGATATCCTTACCCAGCCGTCGGCGGACCCTGCTTCCACAGTTCCTCACGGGAAGTCCTTCCCCAATCTCCAGTACTGCTCCTCCAGGATGTCCTTACCCAGCCGTCGGCGGACCCTGCTTCCACAGTTCCTCCCAGGAAGTCCTTCCCCAATCTCCAGTACTGCTCCTCCAGGATGTCCTTACCCAGCCGTCGGCGGACCCTGCTTCCACAGTTCCTCACGGGAAGTCCTTCCCCAATCTCCAGTACTGCTCCTCCAGGATGTCCTTAACCAGCCGTCGGCGCACCCTGCTTCCACAGTTCCTCACGGGAAGTCCTTCCCCAATCTCCAGTACTGCTCATCCAGGATGTCCTTACCCAGCCGTCGGCGGACCCTGCTTCTACAGTTCCACCCGGGAAGTCCTTCCCCAATCACCAGTACTGCTCCTCCAGGATGTCCTTACCCAGCCGTCGGCGGACCCTGCTTCTACAGTTCCTCCCGGGAAGTCCTTCCCCAATCACCAGTACTGCTCCTCCAGGATGTCCTTACCCAGCCGTCGGCGGACCCTGCTTCTACAGTTCCTCCCGGGAAGTCCTTCCCCAATCACCAGTACTGCTCCTCCAGGATGTCCTTACCCAGCCGTCGGCGGACCCTGCTTCTACAGTTCCTCCCAGGAAGTCCTTCCCCAATCTCCAGTACTGCTCCTCCAGGATGTCCTTACCCAGCCGTCGGCGGACCCTGCTTCTACAGTTCCTCCCGGGAAGTCCTTCCCCAATCACCAGTACTGCTCCTCCAGGATGTCCTTACCCAGCCGTCGTTGGACCCTGCTTCTACAGTTCCTCCCAGGAAGTCCTTCCCCAATCTCCAGTACTGCTCCTCCAGGATGTCCTTACCCAGCCGTCGGCGGACCCTGCTTCCACAGTTCCTCCCAGGAAGTCCTTCCCCAATCTCCAGTACTGCTCCTCCAGGATGTCCTTACCCAGCCGTCGGCGGACCCTGCTTCCACAGTTCCTCACGGGAAGTCCTTCCCCAATCTCCAGTACTGCTCCTCCAGGATGTCCTTAACCAGCCGTCGGCGCACCCTGCTTCCACAGTTCCTCACGGGAAGTCCTTCCCCAATCTCCAGTACTGCTCATCCAGGATGTCCTTACCCAGCCGTCGGCGGACCCTGCTTCTACAGTTCCACCCGGGAAGTCCTTCCCCAATCACCAGTACTGCTCCTCCAGGATGTCCTTACCCAGCCGTCGGCGGACCCTGCTTCTACAGTTCCTCCCGGGAAGTCCTTCCCCAATCACCAGTACTGCTCCTCCAGGATGTCCTTACCCAGCCGTCGGCGGACCCTGCTTCTACAGTTCCTCCCGGGAAGTCCTTCCCCAATCACCAGTACTGCTCCTCCAGGATGTCCTTACCCAGCCGTCGGCGGACCCTGCTTCTACAGTTCCTCCCAGGAAGTCCTTCCCCAATCTCCAGTACTGCTCCTCCAGGATGTCCTTACCCAGCCGTCGGCGGACCCTGCTTCTACAGTTCCTCCCGGGAAGTCCTTCCCCAATCACCAGTACTGCTCCTCCAGGATGTCCTTACCCAGCCGTCGTTGGACCCTGCTTCTACAGTTCCTCCCAGGAAGTCCTTCCCCAATCTCCAGTACTGCTCCTCCAGGATGTCCTTACCCAGCCGTCGGCGGACCCTGCTTCTACAGTTCCTCACGGGAAGTCCTTCCCCAATCTCCAGTACTGCTCCTCCAGGATGTCCTTACCCAGCCGTCGGCGGACCCTGCTTCTACAGTTCCTCCCAGGAAGTCCTTCCCCAATCTCCAGTACTGCTCCTCCAGGATGTCCTTACCCAGCCGTCGGCGGACCCTGCTTCTACAGTTCCTCCCGGGAAGTCCTTCCCCAATCACCAGTACTGCTCCTCCAGGATGTCCTTACCCAGCCGTCGGCGGACCCTGCTTCTACAGTTCCTCCCGGGAAGTCCTTCCCCAATCACCAGTACTGCTCCTCCAGGATGTCCTTACCCAGCCGTCGGCGCACCCTGCTTCCACAGTTCCTCACGGGAAGTCCTTCCCCAATCACCGGTACTGCTCCTCCAGGATGTCCTTACCCAGCCGTCGGCGGACCCTGCTTCCACAGTTCCTCACTCACAGGAAGTCCTTCCCCAATCTCCAGTACTGCTCCTCCAGGATGTCCTTCCCCAGCCGTCGGCGCACCCTGATTCCACAGTTCCTCCCAGGAAGTCCTTCCCCAATCTCCAGTACTGCTCCTCCAGGATGTCCTTACCCAGCCGTCGGCGGACCCTGCTTCCACAGTTCCTCACTCACAGGAAGTCCTTCCCCAAACTCCAGTACTGCTCCTCCAGGATGTCCTTCCCCAGCCGTCGGCGGACCCTGCTTCTACAGTTCCTCACTCACAGGAAGTCCTTCCCCAATCACCAGTACTGCTCCTCCAGGATGTCCTTAACCAGCCGTTGGTGCACCCTGCTTCCACAGTTCCTCCCGAGAAGTCCTTCCCCAATCACCAGTACTGCTCCTCCAGGATGTCCTTACCCAGCCGTCGGCGGACCCTGCTTTCACAGTTCCTCCCGGGAAGTCCTTCCCCAATCTGCAGTACTGCTCCTCCAGGATGTCCTTACCCAGCCCTCGGCGGACCCTGCTTCCACAGTTCCTCCCGGGAAGTCCTTCCCCAATCACCAGTACTGCTCCTCCAGGATGTCCTTACCCAGCCCTCGGCGGACCCTGCTTCCACAGTTCCTCACGAGAAGTCCTTCCCCAATCTGCAGTACTGCTCCTCCAGGATGTCCTTCCCCAGCCGTCGGCGCACCCTGCTTCCACAGTTCCTCACGGGAAGTCCTTCCCCAATCACCAGTACTGCTCCTCCAGGATGTCCTTACCCAGCCGTCGGCGCACCCTGCTTCCACAGTTCCTCACAGGAAGTCCTTCCCCAATCTCCAGTACTGCTCCTCCAGGATGTCCTTACCCAGCCGTCGGCGGACCCTGCTTCTACAGTTCCTCCCGGGAAGTCCTTCCCCAATCACCAGTACTGCTCCTCCAGGATGTCCTTACCCAGCCGTCGGCGGACCCTGCTTCTACAGTTCCTCCCGGGAAGTCCTTCCCCAATCACCAGTACTGCTCCTCCAGGATGTCCTTACCCAGCCGTCGGCGCACCCTGTTTCCACAGTTCCTCACGGGAAGTCCTTCCCCAATCTCCAGTACTGCTCCTCCAGGATGTCCTTACCCAGCCGTCGGCGGACCCTGCTTCCACAGTTCCTCCCGGGAAGTCCTTCCCCAATCTGCAGTACTGCTCCTCCAGGATGTCCTTCCCCAGCCCTCGGCGGACCCTGCTTCTACAGTTCCTCCCGGGAAGTCCTTCCCCAATCTGCAGTACTGCTCCTCCAGGATGTCCTTCCCCAGCCGTCGGCGCACCCTGCTTCCACAGTTCCTCACGGGAAGTCCTTCCCCAATCACCAGTACTGCTCCTCCAGGATGTCCTTACCCAGCCGTCGGCGGACCCTGCTTCCACAGTTCCTCCCGGGAAGTCCTTCCCCAATCTGCAGTACTGCTCCTCCAGGATGTCCTTCCCCAGCCCTCGGCGGACCCTGCTTCTACAGTTCCTCCCGGGAAGTCCTTCCCCAATCTGCAGTACTGCTCCTCCAGGATGTCCTTCCCCAGCCGTCGGCGCACCCTGCTTCCACAGTTCCTCCCGGGAAGTCCTTCCCCAATCACCAGTACTGCTCCTCCAGGATGTCCTTACCCAGCCGTCGGCGGACCCTGCTTCTACAGTTCCTCCCTGGAAGTCCTTCCCCAATCACCAGTACTGCTCCTCCAGGATGTCCTTACCCAGCCGTCGGCGGACCCTGCTTCTACAGTTCCTCCCGGGAAGTCCTTCCCCAATCTGCAGTACTGCTCCTCCAGGATGTCCTTCCCCAGCCGTCGGCGCACCCTGCTTCCACAGTTCCTCACGGGAAGTCCTTCCCCAATCACCAGTACTGCTCCTCCAGGATGTCCTTACCCAGCCGTCGGCGGACCCTGCTTCCACGGTTCCTCCCGGGAAGTCCTTCCCCAATCACCAGTACTGCTCCTCCAGGATGTCCTTACCCAGCCGTCGGCGGACCCTGCTTCTACAGTTCCTCCCGGGAAGTCCTTCCCCAATCACCAGTACTGCTCCTCCAGGATGTCCTTACCCAGCCGTCGGCGCACCCTGCTTCCACAGTTCCTCACGGGAAGTCCTTCCCCAATCTCCAGTACTGCTCCTCCAGGATGTCCTTACCCAGCCGTCGGCGGACCCTGCTTCCACAGTTCCTCCCGGGAAGTCCTTCCCCAATCTGCAGTACTGCTCCTCCAGGATGTCCTTCCCCAGCCCTCGGCGGACCCTGCTTCTACAGTTCCTCCCGGGAAGTCCTTCCCCAATCTGCAGTACTGCTCCTCCAGGATGTCCTTCCCCAGCCGTCGGCGCACCCTGCTTCCACAGTTCCTCACGGGAAGTCCTTCCCCAATCACCAGTACTGCTCCTCCAGGATGTCCTTACCCAGCCGTCGGCGCACCCTGCTTCCACAGTTCCTTACGGGAAGTCCTTCCCCAATCTCCAGTACTGCTCCTCCAGGATGTCCTTACCCAGCCCTCGGCGGACCCTGCTTCTACAGTTCCTCCCGGGAAGTCCTTCCCCAATCTGCAGTACTGCTCCTCCAGGATGTCCTTCCCCAGCCGTCGGCGCACCCTGCTTCCACAGTTCCTCACGGGAAGTCCTTCCCCAATCTCCAGTACTGCTCCTCCAGGATGTCCTTACCCAGCCGTCGGCAGACCCTGCTTCCACAGTTCCTCCCGGGAAGTCCTTCCCCAATCTGCAGTACTGCTCCTCCAGGATGTCCTTCCCCAGCCCTCGGCGGACCCTGCTTCTACAGTTCCTCCCGGGAAGTCCTTCCCCAATCTGCAGTACTGCTCCTCCAGGATGTCCTTCCCCAGCCGTCGGCGCACCCTGCTTCCACAGTTCCTCCCGGGAAGTCCTTCCCCAATCACCAGTACTGCTCCTCCAGGATGTCCTTACCCAGCCGTCGGCGGACCCTGCTTCTACAGTTCCTCCCGGGAAGTCCTTCCCCAATCACCAGTACTGCTCCTCCAGGATGTCCTTACCCAGCCGTCGGTGCACCCTGCTTCCACAGTTCCTCCCGGGAAGTCCTTCCCCAATCTCCAGTACTGCTCCTCCAGGATGTCCTTCCCCAGCCGTCGGCGCACCCTGCTTCCACAGTTCCTCCCGGGAAGTCCTTCCCCAATCTCCAGTACTCTCCAGGATGTCCTTCCCCAGCCATCTACACATTTCCTCCTGGCAAGTACTTCCCCAATTACCAGTAACACTACTGCCGGTACTTTTCGTCAAGGGAGTTATTTCCCAGTCATCAACGAACCCTGCTTCCATAGACTTTCCCCGATCACCAGTATCTGGCTGTATTGTTAGCCTAGAATGTATTTTCCCAGCCAACAATGTACTTTGCTTCCATAGTTCTTCCCGGAAAATCCTTTCCCAATCACCAGTAACAACAACTGACCATTACTCTTCGTCTAGGATGGCCTCCTTCCTCTATTATCAATGACACTATTTCGTACATTTTTCTTCTATGCTATATTTTCACATTTGCTACTACTCGTTCTCTTCTGTCTGAAATCTGTCAGCATATCCTTCCTCAACTTTCAGCTATAGTACAATCTTTAGTCATACTTTCACAATTCCGGCCTGCAATTCTTTAAATTTATCATCCCCAATGCCTGTATTATTATTCTAAAGTTGTATTTTCCTAACTATGAAAAATAAAACTCTGTTTACACAGTCCTGTGGGGGGTTTCCTTTCACAAATTTTAGTAATTCCACTATCCATAATGTTTTGCAGTCCTTCCCCAACTACTAGCAGCCGCCATACAGACCATAATCCACGTCATTTTCAATTTATTCACACTACTCCTGTATCTGTCGCCATGAAAATATGGCTTGTCTCTAGTACCAGCCTGAGTTGTTTTAACTGGCATGTTATTATTCTTTTTTATTTCGTTAACCACTAGCAGTATCTCTGCTTCCGTAAGTTTTTCCAATTCTCCCTTATAAAAGTACATTACTCCCAAAATCGTCAGAGAGATAACCATTTGCATTAATCACCATTATTTACAGCCATGTGTTAGCCATGTTGTCCTTATATTCTCCCTCTTCTTTCATCAATAGGTTTTTTTTATATCTGTCCAATTTTTTTCTAGAACCTCCTTAGCACTTCTCAAAGTGTTCCAGGAGGCTGCCCATGCCCGAAGCCAGGTTTTTGTGAAGGAAAGTGTTCAGTACAACCATTAAATCATTTTTATGCCTAAGTTTTTCTTTATAATGAATATTAAAAGAGAATAAATTGCCGTACTGAAATCTCATGGAATAGTGGACCATTACTTTAACACATATAAATTTAAGCATTGATTTTGCTTGGGAAAAGCAAACTGAACATTTTATATTTTGGTTTATATACCATTGTTTTTAATAGGTTTTGAGTAATTTGTTTTATTGTTTGGTTAAAACACGTGATGAATGCATTATGTTGTTAAATAAATGTGTATTAAAGATAAACTTACAAAAACATGTGTGGAAACCGGTATTAAATATAGACTACTCGGAGACAAAATTCGTGCCGTTTCTATGTATGGGGTTCGACGAGCTGCAATGGAGCTCACTATTACAATGATCGTTTCAAAATAATCTCTCTGTAGCCTTATTCAGCTAAGTTGCTACAATGGTCTTATTCTGTCTTAGCTTGTTTTTTTCTTCTTCTTCTTTTAAATCCTGGAAGGAAGGAGTGTGGACACCACAGTCCTCCCCCAGGGCAACCACGCGTGCTTTACTGCATGGATATTCCTTAGAAGCCACTTTCTGTTCAGATGAAGCTCTGCCACATGTTTTCAGCACGCCCGTTGTTTTGTGGGATAAGTTTTGATGTGTGATATCTTAGATCTCTTTATACGTCATTTAGGTGGGATTAACTTCGTGAGTGGAACGGAAGTCACGCGGAACGGAAATGTGTAACAGACGGTGTTGCCATCTGTGGCGAATGGCGCGAACCAAAGTTCACAATGCCAAAGGGAAAAAATGTATAGTGTTGACTGTTACATGAATTTCAACAAGACGTGGCAGTATTTTAATAAAATATATTGTCAAAAAGATGGTTCAGAGCCGGGATTTAGTATTTTTCAAGACTTTATCGCTTTTTATCGGAGTCGTTTCATTATATAGTTTTAAATTTTGCTCATCATATCTGATGATTCGATAGTCGACTTAGCTTCTCTGCAAACGAATTCTAGCGGCGGGCGCGGAAACTACGTGTGACTGACGTCAAGAAATATACTTCAAAACACAATTTGCTTATATTTAACACACTCGGCATTATTTTAATGAATTTTGTATTCAATTTCGTGTCTGAGTTTGGTATTATAAGTGTATTTGCAACACGAAAACATATTAATTTGCTCGTTACCGAGATTAGGTGTTACAAATCTCTGGTGAGTACTGAAAGAGATTCACTCAACATTTTTTTAGAGACCTGAATTCTATGTTAACAAAAATTGTGATTCATACTTATTAATCATCAGACGTTTTAGGTACCATTTTCACAATGTTTTAAATGTTACAATATGGCAGAAGTGAAGTAGAAAGTGACTTAAACTACGTCCCAGAAAGCCATCTCATGACGATTCCTAACTCCGTTTTGGTTTCTCTACTTAAATTTCATACCTCTACAGTCACACCAGAACGTGTTTCACCTGCTAATCAGGAATTTTAATTGAAGCGAAGAACGTTTGTGGCCGCAGTTGCTGTAAGTTTGCAAACTGGAGCTCATCACTAAACATAACGCGGTCTACACTTGGAATATTTTGTCCGCCAGACTGGGCAAGCGAATTTTTTCCCGGGATTATCGAAGTTCGACGAGAATACCAAGTGTGAAAACGTGACATTCCCTAAATGTGGAATGCAACCCGCTAGGAAACAGGAAACGCTGCACTGAAATGAAAACCGACAGTAACGATGAACTCCGATCGAATCTCAGAACTAGCAGACAGCTCAGTAATGCGACCTAACGGCCTAATTCAACACCTGGAATCCGACCGGAAAAAAATTAACTCTAGCACCTCTATTGGTGTCATATTGCAGAGTGTGCCGTTACTCTATTTTTTTTGTAAATGGAACATAATTTTACACGTAAAATTACAGATATTTGTAAATATCTGAAAACAGCGTTCGCAGTAATGCTGGGTTCGGATCCTTACCCAAACATTAATTTATGTTTTGTGTTGTCCCAGTACGTCCCAAAGTGAAAATTATTCGTAAACCGTTCCTCGAATATATTTCCAGTGTTAACTGCGCACATTAATAAGCATGATACAACCAAATAAAGTCCAATTATTATTGAACATTCGATTACCTTTTCCATGTTTAAAAAAAATTGCGATTGAATGAAACATCAATTAAAATATTAAATCATGCGCCAGTTTTCGTAAGAAATACTCAGTAATAACTCGATAAACGTGTTAAAATAACCATAGCCATGTGTTGTACGAATTTGCAATATCTTTCTATTTATTTGGCAACTGGTTCGCAAAAGGAATCTTTATTTTTGGTACGAGTACAGAACAAATGTTTTTTTTTTGTCAGTGTGCATTAGAACGACGGATCAAAGACATTTCACCGCGGATTCTCCATCTTCGCGTGATTACATCGCAAACCGCGAGGTTCATTCTCCGGCCAGTTAGGTCTCTCCTCCTCTTGAGAATGATAGAGGAGGGTGTTATGGGGGTTGCAACGCAGGACACTCGGAGGTTTTAAGAGCAGTAACTCGCGGACAAGTCGCGAGTTCGAGTGGTCCATATGAGGAAGAGGGAGGGGAAGGGGAGGTTCGTGTTGTGTGTGGTGTAGCGGGAAGGGGGGGGGTGGGGGGTCATCTGGCGAGGCGAGCTCGGGCTATAAGCTAAGTGGCAGTAAATGGGCAACTGCTCACCCTGCACACCCCTAGGGGGCACCTCTTCCCACTCCCCCCCTCCCTCCTTACCAACACACACACACGCGCGCGCGGAGCAATTCAATCCAAGTCCCAGCGGCGATTAGATCGCCATCAGACAGCCGCCGCACGGACACACACACTCGCAAGGCTTCATCTCATAATTGAAGTCTTGCCGGGACGAAAACAGCCGCTGTGTCCCCCCGTGCGGGGAAGAGAGGGGAAGGGTAGGGAGATGCTGGATACTGTTCTCGTACACCCCTTTCCCCCCCCCATCCTTAGCCATCTCCACTGATGTTGTCGCCATGGGATCGTGTCTCAGCCTCCGGGCACAGTCTCCCGGTTCGCATCTGCACGTAGAGAGAACACAATAATATTGTTACGATTTACAGCGTTCGTAAAGGGATAGCCCAATTAAAGATTTTTATCACACACACAGTTTTATTTATTGCCACTATTTTACATTACTAGCAAATAATCTAAAAATGCCAATAAATCAATTGCACTTACAAATGTTGCTTCCTCAGTCACTCGCCTCAGTCGCCGCACACCTCGCTGGGCCGCACCTCTGGCGCAACTCTCGCCGCAGCACCCCTCATGGGTCTCCGCCGCGGGACTCCGTCGCCGCACTCCGTCGCCGCCGTCGCACTTCCCCTTCGCCGAGATCCCACTCGACGCCTAGCTCGGAACCTCGCTCGGGACTCCGCCGCGCCCGCGACACTATCGCCCGGAACTGAACTCTTCGCCCTGGAACCTTCGTCCAGGGACTTCGCCGCTCTATCGCCCGGAAACTCCGCCGCGGGAAAGCTCCCGACTCCACTCTGAACTCCCCACTCACTAGGCCTGGCGTCCCGGGCACATATATATAGACCCAGACACCTTCCAGAACTCCCGAGCGCGGCTGGGGCCAGTCGCGTCTTTCCGCGCCGTCCCGACGGCAGAAATCTCTCGAAAACACGTGTCGGCGACTCGCGTAACTCCGCAGCTGTCAGGTGTCAGTTACGTGTCAAAGGCAGGGCGCCGCACGGGGAGAGGAGGGAAGGAGGGGGGAAAGCGACAATCCTTGTAATCTTCCATGAGCGCGCGGCGCATATCATGTTGCGGCAGTCACCAGCCAGCTCTGCACCTGCACGTGTCGCGGCCTTGCTCACGTTCGTAACAATATTGTTCTATGTAATCCCAACTTATGTAACCCCCCAAAAAAACAATGCTAAAGGTTTTTTAAAATTTTCTTTTAATTCGAATCATGTTATTAGCATCACCATATTCGAAATGTATGTGTATATATATAATGTCAACTTAGATTAGGCAAAAGAGCACTGAGAGTTGAAGTGTCTCATTGTAAATAACAAAACTGTAAGAGAAAATTTTTGTGAATAATGAAAACCTCGTCAGACGCCATCTTGAATTCACTTGTTTCCAGTTCGTAATTCATCTGTTTTGTTCGTGATTTACTACTTGAAAATTGTTAAGAGCTCCGACTACCTGAGCACTCACACAGTTGAGATGAAACCACGATGTTTGAAAAAAACTACTCAAGATGTCATATTGATGATGTGTATTTACGAAGAGCTTTCAGGAATACGCTGAGGGCTGATGAATAATTCTGTATTTTATAAGAGTAAAAATTATCATGACGTGTAGGCTATTTTCAGAATAATTTTCAAGCGTGAAAAAAACCCGTTACAGATTATTGAAAGCCCTCAAGGGACTTACTTGCAGTACACCTTTATCTTAATTTCCCCGACATATACTGTTATGGTTACCGCCCAACTTTCATAGTTTTCCTGCTCATGAAGAGAATACTGTGCCAGTCCAGAGCATTGCGCTTAGAGGCGACACCGCGCTAGAAGCACCAGCGAGCGTCACACTTATCATCCCGCCTCACTAATACAGATACACCCCGAAAAGGCGGGCCCCTTTAGGCATAATTCATTCTTAGGTTTTTAGACAATAAAAAACAGGGACTATCGTTAATATTGTTAAAATTGAATAAGACATTCTTAAGTATAAATTCTCAACCGGGCGCCAATGATTTCACAGGGGAAAATTACATGTTTCAGACAATTTGTGTCAACTTCAGAGGCATTGGGTTAAATAATTTGCTTTGCATTAACGAAAAAAAACTTTAAATAAGAAAAGAGGAAAAATAACCGTGGTTTGAAAGAATTCGATTTCAAGATGGCGATTTTTTTTTACATATCTCGGCTCGCGTAATGCAATACAAACAATATTCTGGGCTGGATGCACTATAAAAGTTGAGTTTGAAACTTCGGATGCAGGGCCATCACGACAAAATAAGTTGCGAAAATCCTATATGACTTATGGTCTACAACCACTGCTAATTTTATTGGTGTAAGAAAATTATTTGTAATTGAAATAATTTGGGGTAAAAACTTTATTTCCCACATACATTTTATGGTGTGTTACTACCTCCAATCATTACAATTAATTAACTTTGCTACAGCAACAAAATTCACGGTGGTTTTAGAAATTCATGCAACTAGACATAACCCAGACGTTCAGTGTTCCATCTGAAATACTTTCTCTATTATTTAAAATAAAATTGTTGTTCAGCCCCAACTTATCTTGTCGTGACGAACCAGTCGAATTCAGACTCAACCTGTGTAACAATTTTTGCAGCAAGCAGATCTGTATTAAATTACCGAATGTTATAGTAGGCTATTATTTCCGTTCAAATTTCGTTACCTTCACCATGTATATCAGTTCTGTACTCAAATACAGTAGAGACTAATACCGGACAACTCTCTATTCTAAAAACACAGGCGTTATTTAAAAAAAAAAAACCTATTCGCAAGAGATGTGACAACATAAATATTTTACAGCTAAATCGTTAAATTATATATTATATTTTCTTGGTGTCAAACGATTAACTTTTTTTTTTGAGAAATTTTAAACACTTGAGGTTTATTTACCCCATATACGTATCTATATAATTTTGAAATAAATTTTTCTAAAAGAAAATAAATTTATTTTCGTTGACACAATTTTGGTACCATATGGATTAAACAGCTACCGTACATTGGTCATACCATGGAGGTAAGAAGTAATATACTAATTAATACCTCCATGGTCCATACTGGACATACCGTCTGCCATCTTATCGGACTGCCGTGAAAACAAAACGTCTGGTTTTCACTCAAAAATAAAATTGGAGCTGTCCGGTATTAGTCTCTAGTGTGTTTGCTGTAGTTCTTTCCTTTGATTGTTCCCCCCCCCTTTTTTCAGTGATATTTTTGGTGCGAATCCAGAACCGCACTTCGCGCATGCGCATCGTGGCAGACGACACGCAACAACTTTTTCTCCAAGTTCTAGCTCTGGGAGAAACTTGGGAAACTATTACTTGAAAATTTAACTTTACAAAATATTTATCAAAGATCTGAATCTGCAAAGAAAACAATTTTCAGATTCTGAAAAATTGTACGTTTATAATATAATTACTATTACCTGTGAGGAAAAAAAATGTTTTCCCAAAACATTAAATTTATTTTAATTTTTCAGCTCACCATAAAAATTTTTATAAGTTTTTTTATAAATAATTAGGCCATTCGGGTGGCCAAAAAGTGGTACTCGTCTCACATTTGTATTAGCTTTCTTCCCTGCACGTGACTGCAAGCCACGCATATTGCCTTGCTAATGATTGTTTCCAAGGAAGGAGATGTTTCACAAATAATTATTTTTGTGTTTGACCATGACTTTATTTGAATAAACATTTAATGTTTACGATTTCGTAGTTGGTTTTTATTATCTTTCCAATAAAGTTTTTTACTTAATGCTTTTAAGATAGTTCAAATACATATTTACTTATAAACTCCAGCATGAACTGAGCTTGTTATATTTTTGCACACAGTTTTAAATTTACAGTCTGTGTGAAAACTCTATCACGAAACTCCTTTAGTTACATAATTTCATTCACACATTTTTGAAAATTAAATTCTTTAAATTTTGAATATATTATAGCTTTTTTCAGAAACTCATAACTTAAGGGTTTTACGATAAATGTACAAACATTAATGAATACATTGCTTAACAAAAGTTTAACCATAGGCTTATTTAAAATAAAATTTCCATAGTTTTTTATATTTTTTAGTTATCATTTCGTGAATATTTTGTAAATAGTTCAGATCATGATACAATTATCTATCCAAAAAAACATTACGGTAAAACATTTAGTTTTCAAGAAACCATTTTTTTTTTAAATTTTCTATACTTATTATAAAAACCTGCGTTTTTAAGTATCAAAAATATTTTAAATACTAAACCATTCGGTTGATTCCAATATTAAGTTTTTCCTAATATTAAAAATGTTTAAAATCAATTTGAAAAAATTTAAAACGTTCAAAAAAATTGTTTACATCATGAATTATTTTTTTACATTTAAAAATAATAAGGAAAAAACCATGACGTGTATTTGCAGGTTTAAATGTAAATATAAATTTTGTCGATTGAGCTAGCGAGGCCATGTAGGCACCTATCAATAGCTTGTACAACAAGGTATGAAATTGTGACCATAAGATCTCGATAGCTTAATCTACAAATTTATATTTATATTTCAAACTGAAAATACACTTCATCTTTTTTTTTAATATTTTTCAAAATGTAAAAAAAAATTCTTATGTAAATAATTTTGTGAACGTTTTAATTTTTTCAAAATGATTTTACATATCTTAAAATACTGGTAAAATATTGATACTGAAATTAACCAAATGGTTTAGTAATTACAACATTTTTGATTCTTTTATAATAAGTATAGAACATTTAAAAAAAATTGTATCGAAATGTTTTTCATTTTTTTATAGACAGATGTCTTACGATCTGCACTATTCTCGAAATATTGATGAAATGATAATTTAAGAAAAATAAAAAAACTAGGGTAATATAATTTAAAATAAGCCTGTGGTGTTAAACTTGTGTTAGACACTGTACTTGAACTTTGTTCATGCTGGAGTTGAAACATAAATCAGCCTTTAAGTTTTTAAAAAAACTTTAAATAATTTTTAATGTTTTAATAAAATAATTTTATAATAGTTATGTTAGGAATCAAATTCAAATTTGGTGTAAAATCAAGAAAATATAAAAGTAATATAATTAAGGGGGTGCCTCCTATTTCAGGTCAAGATTTTATATTTACAGTAATTACAGATAAACTTGTAGACTTTTTCAATTATATAACATTCACGAAATCAAAAATATATACAGAGCATACTTTTTGCATAATTAGCTGCCAAAGTTACATTTTTAACGTTATTGGGTTGTACAAATAAGGATAATTTAATTTAATGCAGAAATGAAACTTTTTAGGTTTAACTGCAATGCCACTGGCTATTTCAAGAATTGGTTTGAATTTATTTCAGAAAATATTAATTAATTTTACTGTGGCATTTCAAAATTCTCAAATTTGTTACGATTTTGACAGCTAAGAAAAATGAAATGAGTTTTTGTGATAGACGTATTGTCCGTAAAATGTACGGATAGAGGCTTTGTTTTACGATTTTAGGGAGCCTAGAAATTTTTTACGGATTTAAAAATGTTTTTAATAAATTTATAAATTCGCTGGACGGGTAATTATGAGTTTGTAACGACGGGGCCTGTATGAATGAGACAACGAGCATGGACGTGGATGCCAGACAAAGAAGCATCTTTGTACTTGACATCGTCGTTCTCATTGGCTCTTTCTGAACACGAAAACAGTACCTCATTTAACAAGATTTTTTTAACAAAAAAGACGGCGTGTGTTCAAAAAAAAGCTAGGCACGACTAAAAATTGATAGGCAACACTTGTCTTGAACCTGACAACCTGCGATCTGTATTCCATTTTGACATGACAACGTCTAATAAATCGATGAACGCCGGCAGCACGCAAGAAAAAGTGTCCTGTTACGCACATGTTCCCGTTACGCTGCGTCCCGTTACGCTCATTTTACGCTTTCGCCACATGTATCTCTGTTTCCACTCGATTGGAACAACCATCGATTTGACTTTTTCGAGGCACATTAAACTTAAAACACTCCCATTTGTTTCCTAATTTTCCTATCATCGTCCTATCCTTAACAGAATAACACAGATTGGAAGAAGTTAAATAGCAAATATGTATAAAAGTTATGGTTAAAATAATCTCTTCGTTAAAGTAATAAACATATTTGAATTAATGAGTGCAAATAAAAGTAAATTTATCAATTAAATTGTAGATATCATTTCACTCCTTCTTTGTATCCATACAAAATAGTGATAATTCAATAAAAAATTATTCAAATTTTATTCATAAAAGTTTGCAATCATTTCATCAATGTTTTGTTATGACGTTGTCACTTTAAACTATCGTCCGTAAACCGACTTTACAGACAACCAATTTTTTATTTTATTTTCAGGCCCTCAGATAGACCCTGCTTGATGTCGAATGTAGGGTGAGGATGTTGGTGAGAGGAGGGGAAGTTGTTTACCACGCAGACCCCGGCAGTAGCTGGCGCGCGCGTGACGTATGATGGCCTAGGGCTAGCGGCCAGGGTTCTGCAGCACACACAGCCCGGCGACTCTGTGTCCGTGGCCGGGGTAGGCATACCAGATGACAACTCGGACACGAAGTCCGCACTCGAAACGTACATGCAGGGGCGCATGCGGGATTGATAGGGGCAGGAAATTTTGCGAAAAAAAATCTGAACGCCTACTAGACTGCAACAAGGTATACCCACGCCAGCGGTTTCTTCCTTGTGATTGGCGGGCCGTCTGCGAGAGAAGTCGTTGCCTCTTGTTTGCACGAGCCACTAAGAACGAGTTTGCTTCCACGCTGAATCAGTGCGTGATTGGTTGTTTGTAACAATCTACGTGCACCTCAAAGTAACTCACCCAATCACTAGAGACCGGAAAAATTCGCGGATTCATTTCGCGATATGCTGAAATGCAAATAATTGTACCTTTGTGCAACTTTTGCTATTGGTTCACTGTTAACCTGGAGGAGTGTGGTACAATTATAGGCCCTCAGTCAAAGCAGTAACGAATCACCAGTCTCCCAATTGAAACGCCTCACGAGTCAGTAGCCAATTAACAGGTGACGTTTGCCCGAGTACGCACAGGATCGTGGAGTCTATCCTGGAGGTCATTTAATACGCGAATTTTTCCGGTCCCTACCAATCACGAAAACACAGACGATGCTACAGTGTTTTAACTTCCAGCTAATCTCGGGATCTTTTCGCGAAATTTTCACGGCCCTAGGGATCGAACATGTTGTCAGTTCCGGCGCCAGCCTCCAGGGGAGAGGGAAGGGTGTAAGAAAGGGTTTTGCAACGCGTCAAGACACCTGCGAGAAAAAAGCCAAAAAAAAAAAGTGGGGGGGGGGGGGGGGGAGAAATGACCCGTTGGTGCAGGTGGCCTATGTCGAATACAGTGTTTCGGAAGGGAGGGTTTGAGTCATGTAAAGCACCAGGGGGTCTCCTGGAGCTCAGCCAGTTGTATTTCCCCCCCTCCCCCTTCTCAAAATCCAAACCCTTATCCGCTCCTCTCTTCCCTATACCGCCTCCCCCCCCCCCCCTCACAAGGCTGGCGCGAGGCGCAAATTGAATCGGGCGAGCCGATTAATCACCTCTCAACAATCGTGCGCCATGACCACGCGCCGGAACGTTGCCCACGGTGAAAAAAAAAGAGTGCGGGGAGGGGAGGGGGAAGATGGGAACGGAGAGAGTTTTGGGGAGAAGGGGGGGGGGGGAGGAAGTGGAAGTCTCGCACATCTGCGCTCGTGTTTCGGGAAGTGACCCCCAGAGTTCGCGTCCTGGTTGAAACCTTGTGTGTACGAGCGCGCCTAGTCATCTCCCTCGTTTAAACCACCATACACTCCCCTCTCCCCTTTTCCTCTTTCAGAAACTCATTCTCGACGCCTTTGGAACCCCTCACTACCGGTTTTGTTTCCATATTTAAAAATAAAATAAAAATTAACGAAACCGCAAGCGAGTTTGAAGCGAAATTTTCACAGATGAATTAGAGACCGGAAAATTTCGCGGGTTCATTTCGCGATGGGCTGAAATTCAAACAGATGTACCTCAGTGCTGCGTCTACTATTGGCTCGATACTCATCAGGTGGGTACTGGGCCAATGAGAAAAACTCAGCCAAAGCAGTAACTAATCACTAGAGACATGCAAAATTCGCGGATTCATTTCGCGATAGGCTAGCTCAAAACAACTATACCTTCGTGACGCTTCTGCGATTGGCCCACATTTTATCCGGGGAACTGTGAGCCAATGGGATACACTAAACCAAGAAAGTGCCGAATTACGGACAGCCTAGTTGAGACGTCTCACGCGTCAGTAGCCAATGAACAGGTGTCATTTCCGCGAGTATTTAAAGACTGTGGAGTCTATCCTGAAGGTCAATGAATCCACGAATTTTGCAGGTCTCTACTAATCACATGCTACTCCGTCGGGACGACTCACAAGACAGCGGCCAATGAGCGTGTGACGTCTGCCCGTGTGTACGTGTATGTAACTGTCGAGTCTATCCTGGAGGTCACTGAACCCGCGAATTTTTCCAGTCCCTACTTGAGGATCGCTGTTTTGAAATATCACCAACAGCTGTATCCTTGATTTGGTATAGATTTATTTATTTATTTGTTGAGTTCCACCAAGCACTTATGGATAACGAGCGTGTATTTTTTCGCGAAACGTTTTCGAGACCAGCTGAGAGTTAAAAACGCTATAGCACCGTCTGTATTTCGTTATCGTTCGAGTTTCAGGTACGTACACACCAATAAAAAAAAATCTGCGCGGAAGCAGTGACTCGGTAAAATAAGGAAATGGCTTCTCTTTCGGGTGGCAGACAATCAAAAGGAATTAACAGCTGGCGCGGGCTTAACAGTCTAATAGGCGTTCATGATTTTTTTTCGCGACGAATGCTTGCCCTATACTTACTTACGAATAGAGGCATTGGTTTTTTTCGCGAAAGAATCTCTTCATTAACTAGTACAGACCGGAAAAATTAGCATTTTCATTTGGCAATAGCCTAGAATTCAAATACCTTTATAATGATTTTTCTATTGGCTTACTGTTCATCTGGACGAATCTCATCCAGTTATAAACCCTCAACCGAAGAAGGATCGAATCACAGACAAAACAAACAAGCTGATATGACTTACAAGTCAGCAGCCAATGAACTTGCGTTATTTGCCCCAAAGTGAACAGGGGAATGTGCAGTCTATCCTGAAGGCCATCGAAATCGCGAATTTTTCCTGCCCCTATTGACTAGACTGCATTACGGTGTTTCTGCGACACAGTCCCCGACACACTGACATTGGCGCACGAAGCCCGTCGATCGTCGCCCTCTATCGCTCGCCAAGGGCTCGCTCGCCCACTCCACTCCACTCCCTCGCAGGTCGACATCCTCGACTGCACTTCTCTCAGCCCCGCTTCTGGAAAGGTCTCGCAGCCCCTGCGAATTGTCGCATAGTCAGGGCCGACTGAACGCACTGAATTTCCTTTGCCAAATAACATAGCAATTTTGCAGTTAGCACAAAATTGTTTGTTAGTAATTTTATTACAAAATACACACTCTTTTGTTAAAAACAAATCTGCAATCTAATCTCATTTTGCCACAAAATTTTTGGCATTACTAGAGACCTGCAAAATTCGCGGTTTCGATGGCCTTCAAGATAGACTGCACATACCCCTGTACGATAGGGAAAATAACGCAAGTTCATTAGCTGCCGACTTGTAAGTCGTCTCAGCTGGTTCGTCTGTGATTCGATCCTTCTTTGGTTGAGGGTTTATAACTGGTTGAGATTCGTCCAGATGAACAGTGAGCCAGTAGCAAAATTATCTAAGAGGTATATGTGTTTGAATTCTAGCCTATCACCGAATGAATCCGCGAATTTTGCAGGTCTCTAGGCATTACGAATTAACATTTTTTTTACGGCATTATCTTTTGCCATTTAAAAAAAGTTATGGTGTTTTTGTTTGAATCAGTAGCGAAAACTTAACATTACGTATATTTAACTTATGATTTTGGTGTTTTTTTATTGTTAACAGTGATACGTGCTGTAAAAGCACATTTTAATACCCCTAAAAGTAATACGGTAAATTTAAAAATATTTAATAAATAAATTTAATCAAGTAGGTATACATAATAATAAATATGCGCATTTTTTTTAACCATTAATAATATTTTGTTTATTATTTCGTTGTAATAGTAATTAAAAAGTTTAAAATAGTTGAATAACTATTTTAATTCCGATTCAAACTTTATTTTACTTTACGTCAATATTTATTTCAATCATAACTTAACCTAACTTCAAACATTTTAATTTTGTTCTTTATCACAACGAGAAATATTTGTTGTAAAAACAAAACAAAAAAAAGTTTCTTCAGTGCAATGGCGTTGCGGGAGCCTCGTTAGGTCAAAAAAAAATAGAATGAATAAATAATTCGTCGCGCGAAAAAATTCCGGCAGGGGAAAAAAAAAAAGCAAGAAAATTCCCGAGGAGGGCGAGAGAGAGAGAGAGAGAAAAAAATTGCGGACGTGTGGTTTTTGTCCGTCGGACCTGCGGTGACCCGCCCTTGCGCGAGGGCTGCAAGTCTCCCTTCAGGCCGTGTGCGGAGGGTAGCGCGCGGCAGATGCGCCGGAACCATCCCCCTCCACGGTGTTTGTCGAGCTGATTAACTCCCCCTCCCTTCAGGGGGTGGCGCTCACCCCTTCCTTCCCCCCTCTCTGATACCGTCCCCCCCCCCTGGGACCGACCCCCCTCATTCCACCCTCACACAAACCGTCCCTCCTTCGGAGAGCACTCGCGGAATTCGAAATGGCTGCTGCTGGCTTCGCCTCATAACGCGGCCGTTTGTGTTTCTTAACGCCGCCGCCAGGGGCGGCCAAAGCTTGGCCGGACGGGCGTCTCGGCAACGCCGCAACTAGGGGGGAGCAAGCGGGGCATACGCCCCGGGCGCAAAGCTGTGGGGGCGCCGAAATCGCTTGCATTGTAATTCCTACTACAACTGGTAACTGGTAAAAAGTTTTTTAACTTGCATGCCAGGAATGTCAAATCTGATTTACAATATAACGTCTCAACATATTTATTTTAAAATACTAAAAAATATTAAGTTCATCATTAACATAAAAAATTGTAAAGGGAGAAGTTACAATGTTTTAATGTGTCCTCTATACGAATAAAGTACAATGTTGTCATAGAGGTTGGTACCACTGGCTGTGAGGAAGCAGTGGTGATGAAAAAGTGAATGCCTTAAAATCCCGATTTCAGGCTCTTCAAGCAATTAATGACAAGTTTAGCTTTTTAAATGAGAATAACATCTACAAAATGGAAGTTAAAGATTTGAAGACTGCAGCCAAATGGTTGTCTGAAACATACAAAGATGACATCAATGGAGAAGAAATAGTTCAAGAAATGGAAAGTTTTAAACATCATGCCTTGGCAGTTGATGACACTGTGAAAACAGCATCTGCAGCGACCCTCTTGAAGCTCATTCACGAACACAGACTTGAAGAAGGATATCCAAAACTGACCACAGCCCTTAAGATATTTTTTACTCTTCCTGTAACAGTCTTCAGGCGAAAGAAGTTTCAGCAATCTGAAAATTATAAAAAATTATTTAAGAAATAGTATGAGGCAAGACAGACTGTCGAATTTTAGGATTATTTCCATAGAACACAAGAGAGCATCCTCTATTTGCTATGATGATATCATCAAAATCTTTGCTGCAAGAAGGTCTCGCAAGTTGAATTTGAATCTTTAAAAAACATATATGACGACAATTTAATGAACAAGTCTAGTGATTATACGGACTACTTGGGTTCATGCATAAAAGTTACAGTAGCACAGAAACTGTTATATGTAGGTATGGAAAATGCTTAAATAGCACCTCTTTTCCGTGGGAGGGCCCCTGGGCCCCCCGCTTTATTGGTGTGGTATGTGCAAAAAAAGATGTAGGGGGGGGGGAGGGGCGCCTCATGAATCCATTCATGCCCCGGTCGCTTTCCTTTACATTTACACAGCTTATCCACACCAATATTATAACAGAGAAATTGTGAAGATATGTTAGATTGTAGGAAGTAAATTCGAAAACTATACCGATTAAATATGTATTTATTTATTATTTGAGTGCCTACCGACAGACAAAGCTTTTAACAGGTGGGCACTTAACAAATATTACACAAAAAATAACAATAACATACACAAAACACAATAATAAAACAACAATAAAAATGGGACAACATAAACATAAACGCATGACAAAAGACACTTAAAAAAATATAATAACTAAATTTGTCAATTTTAAATTAATTCTTATCAATGAAATAACAATAATACATTATTTACATCAGAAGTTATCTTAACTGTAAGAAAATTAAGAATTCAAAATGTCTTTCATTGAGATTTTTGCCCTTTTGAAAGGGTCTAAATCTTTCCAAATATCATTACAATTATCAGTACACCGTTTTGATAGCTAATTTTTTATGTGATACGTTCGAAAAGGTCGCATTGTTCTATGATATATATACATTGTTATTTTAAACATGAATAATTACACTTGTACATGGTACTATGTTACATAAAAAAAAAGGTTGTACTCCAGTAAAGCCTGAATTACAATAGCCCGTCGCATCCGTTCGTCGTCCGTTTTGTTCCGTCAGCCACCGAGCTATTTATCTTGTATAATTGTATTAGTTCGTCAATCAGTCATGTAAGCTATGCACTTATAACTCATTAACTCGTTTTTTTTGCCCACTGTTTAATTTATTACATTTTCAGGGTTACAGAGCGCGATTAATTACACTTATGTGAATCGGACGATTTCTGTTTCGAAACACAACCATTAAAATGTGTTAAAATATAAATTAAACAATTATTAGGTAAGCGTATGAATAATAATTAAATGAACTTCAAAAACATCTAAATAATCAAAATTCAAAAAAACTTCTAATGCATTAAAATATTGACACGAAAATTTTTGCGGACGTTTAGGGGTTAAAATTTCATCCACCCGTCCGTCAAAAGAACGAAGTTACCAAGCTTTTGACGGACGGATGGACGGACGGAATTTTTTCGGGGCCATTTGATTGACGGACGGATGACGGACTGACAAACGTGACGGACTATTGTGATTCCGGCTTTAAAACCTACTAAAATTATAAATGCTAAAGTGTGTTTGTCCGTTTGTCCTTCTTTCCTTGGCGAGGGCGAATTCCGTTTTATAGTAGAAAATCATAGATGGTAGTTCATAGACACGCAAACAGTGAGTTTGTGTCATTTTTCTATGAACGCCATACGGTCATTGAGTAAGGTCTGGCAACTTCCTATCCTTCTCCTTGGCGAAACCCCATCCGCTCATTGAAGCTCACGGCTGCTAGCGAACAAAAGGCACTAACGACAGTTTAGTTTATAACTGAGGTGTTTTTTTCTATCACAAACAAAACCAGCAACGGCGCGGTCTAAAGATTTCTTGTTAAATATAATGTCCGCATTACAAGAATCATTCAAAGAAAATTGAAGATAAGTTCTTTGTATGATTCTTTCATTGGGAATATTTATTTAACAAATTTGAATTGCCGTACGCCTACTGTTTAAGTCTGTGATGTCGTTGTTGTGTTGCCCAAAATATCTGTCTAGTTTCATCGCTGGCTTCGTTTGTGCGTTTGCTGTGTTTTCCAGATTATCTGCTCGGTATTACCGTTGGGCTCGTCTGTTTTTTTTTTCGCTGTGTGGTCCGAGGTTGTTGTTCGTCTGTACTTTGTTTTCTCGCTGCAACTGGTTTCGTCGTTGTGTTATCAGCCCACTGTGTTCTTCTGTGCTGTGATGATTTTGTTTTTTTAGGTTTGTCTACACATTTACCATTCGTCATAGGCTTATTTTGGCTTGCTTTCTGAGAGTTTGGGTATTCGTCTGATTTTTTTTCGGCCGTTCTTTAGATTTATCTGTGGCATACCGTGTGAACCAGAGGCGCGTGGCCATAAAAAAAAACATTTTGCGCAACACAACACTGGGGAATTGAGGCATTCGGGCTTTTTGCCCTGAGCATCTCGTCAGCCTTAGGCCGTGTGGTACGCTCGCTGGATTGTCTTCTGTGCGCTGGGCTGCTCTGCGAACCAGGAGGGGGCAGGGAAAAAGGGGAGGGGGAAGTGGGGGCGAAGCCTCGCGACAGGACTGCTAACAAGACCTCCGGGGGCTAGGGCCTGCAAGGCTGTAGGGGAAACAGGCTGGCACGACAGGAGTGAGGAATTGAATAGCGGATGTCTCACACCATGCGTATCTCGCAGGCAGCGACCGGGATGCTGTGTAGTCACCGTGATCCGAAACCCATAACCGGAAGAAAAAAAAAACATCACTTCTCCACTAAACAGTGTAAGTGATCACAATCAGCTATGTTCCACCCATTTTTTTATCCATTTAACAATGCGTTTTAAGGATGTATCTAACACGCCATTCATTTTGGGGCTTATCCTGCAATATTATTACGATAGCTGTTTTCTAATCTATGTTATTTAAATACCACGTACAGTATTGTTCTTCCCGAGGGCACGCCGTAGATATGATATTGGTGTAGAGTGAGTTATAGGCGAGTTCCTTTCAAACTGTTAATTAAATTCTAGCATTGTCCTGTGTGCATCTCCGGCATAGTTTTGCTAACCAGTCGTTAACTAGAGTGATTTCATTGTAAGAATGGACACACACTCTATGCATAAGTAGGGTAATACCTCCATACCCTGAGCCGGATGACCTGTTAGGCATGCGTGCAGAAAGGTGAAACCGTTGCATTAGTGGAACGATAAAACATGTTTCTACTGTGATAAATCTTATTATTTTGTCCATTAGCTGATTTGGGACAAGCGCCAGTTTCAAACATGGGTCTTTCAATGAGAGTTTCAAGTCGAGGAGATACTTTTATGGATATGCTGCTGGCAACATGTCTGTGTCGTGTAAACTTGTCTCTGATATTGACAGTCCACAAAAGTATCCATCTGCTGCTGTTGATCTGTGAACATTTATGTAAACAACTTCCCACGGTTGTCAGTTTTATTAAGCAAACATCATGTGTTACTCTACAAGTGGCAGTTAGGAAGGCGGTGCTACTGGTGCTACTTTTGTCAAATGTCAATTTTGAGAAACGTTGTAGTATGTCTGATGCTTGGATTGCAGTGCAGAGTAAATTGTACTCTCTGTTACTTCTCCTTAGAAGATCATCAGATGATACTCTTGATGAAATACAAGAAAATGTGTTTCCAAAACTCTCATTTCAATTTTCCTTTACGAACTGCAATTTTTCTGATACCTACATTACAAAACAGTTTTATTTCATAATCAAGTTGTGTCTAAATATTGTGTGCTGTATGGCGTACATTTGGCAACAGGGCACCCCGAAACAAGATCAGTTATAATGGCAGAAATCGAGAATGGGAAAGAGAGAGCAAGTGAACACTGCAAGCTAAGGCTGAGACGCGCCGTAAATGGCAACAGACTTTTCCCGGAGTATGGAAGCGTTGTTTCACGCCCAGCTTTATGCCCGTTCTACAATTCTACTGAAACGGAGACGGATCGCGTGAAACCTAATTCCTACTGAGGCACACAGATGAATTATCTCGGCAAAGCTGAGAGCTTCCGTTTACGTTGCTCCGTGAATTGAATATATATAATGTATATTCAATGCTCCGTGCGACCAATAGAAGCCGAGTACTTGGCCATGTTTGCTTATGTTCTAATTACGTTAAAATTTGTTTCAAGTACAAGAATATATTTAGTGTTATATTATTCCTTTGTCGTTTATTTTTTATCATTTACGTAAATTCTGCCCGTGCTATAATTTTGAAGCATAATATGTTGAGACCTACAAAATTCGCGGAATCATTCGGTGATAGGCTAGAATTCAAACACACATACCTCGTAGATAATTTTGCTATTGGCTTACTGTTCGTCTGGACGAATCTCAACCAGTTATAAAACCCTCAACCAAAGAAGGATCGAATCACAGAAAAACCAGCTGAGACGACTTACAAGTCGGCAGCCAATGAACATGCGTTATTTGCCCGAGTGTACAGGGGTATGTGCAGTCTATCCTGAAGGCCATCGAAACCGAAAATTTTGCAGGTATCTAGTAATATGTATTTTGAAAAAATTAAATTAATATCTTTGGAATTCAATCTCGTTGGGTGCTATTTGTTAGTTTCCCGTGCGTCGTGGAAGAAGCAGACGCGACGGTGGATTGTTCTCGGACGACGAGAAGGGCTGCGACATCACAGTGCCCACTCGGCGGTCTGTGTTCCGTCGGGCACACGGGGGAAGATGGAGGTCCGGCGAGATCGTGACGCGGAGTTGACAGGCTCGCTAACCACCCTTCATTGATGCCCGAGTACAGCCCTTCTTCGCACACCCTCCCCCTCGAGGCAATCCGCGGGACTTCATAGGCGGGACGCGGCCCATTGAACGTGCCAGGGCCCGGGCGGACGTCACATCGATCAAAGTCGCGCGGTCCGCCTTTCGCCCCTTTTCCAAAACTTGTCGCGTTTTTAGGTCGGCGATCGCAGATCCCCCCTCCCCCCCCCGGTCCCTTTTTCCCTCTCGTCGGGCTTCGAGGAACGCATTTCACCCGAACAACGCGACCACGCACGGCGATCATGGGTTACCGCGCGCGGAGTTTGACATTGGCTTGGGCCGCGGCCACACAGGGCGCTGTACTCGCGATGTTCGCTATGTTCGCTATGTCGCCAGGTGTTTGGTTCTCGGCTATTTTTTTTTGACGTGACAACGTCTAATAAATCGATGAACGCCGGCTGCAAGCACGAAACAGTGTCCCGTTACGCACATTGTTCCGTTACGCTGTGTCCCGTTACGCTCATCGTACTCTTGCGCCGCATCTATCTCTCTTTCCACTCGACTGTTAATAAAGTGAAGTGAAAAGTTAATGTGGTTTTCATTGCCTATTACAACAACAATTTCGGCAATAAAGGTTAATTATTCTTGCATTTTAAAAATCTGATTACTAGTATAATTTCAAGTATTTATTCTTTTATTATTAAAATAAAAATTATTCAATTTTATTCATAAAAGTATGTAATCATTTCATCAATGTTTTGTTATGACGTTGTCACGTTAAACTATCGTCCGTAAACCGACTTTACAAACAACCAATTATTTTTTATGAAAACGTAGCTGACTTCGCGCATGCGGAGATATACAAAAAAAAAACTTGTGTTCGCGCGGAATCGTGCTGTACTTCTGTGTTCCCTTTAAATTGGTATCGTGTCGATGTAAAGGTTCATTGAAGAAGTACGAAAATATCCTGCATAATGGAATAAATTGATAGAAGAATATAGAAAGCAAGATATGCGAGATAATTTCTGGGGTTTGATTTCAAAGGAGGTTCACTAATGCTGTATGTTTAGGAAATAATAATTATTGGTGTGAATTCCCATTGTTCTTTAATTTTACTTTTATTTCGTGGTTTGATGCGAAACATACCTAAAATTGCTGGTGAATGAACATAGAGCACTTACTGCAATGGAGCATGGAATAACAAAGCGCAGTTAGATTTTACGTATGACATTAACGACGTACTAGCTGCGTCCTTATGACATACAATTGTTAGATAAGCGGTTGAGTGATGAGCTCCAAGATGCTACACTGCGCAGCTTGCGTGGGTAGTCTACGTTCGTAATTAGGCTAAAGATCTTACCGATGAAAGTGTACCGCGAAAAGACCACTGAATATATATGTAATAGGTACAATGTATTTTTTTTCTGTAAATGGAACAGAAATATTTTCGTAAAATTGTATACATTTGTAAATTTGTACATTTACATGAAAACAACTATATCACTACAAAATAGCGTTTGCAGTACTACTGGGTTCAGATTCTTACCCTGGCAGTTATGCTTTGTGTTGTCCCAGTACCTCCAAAAGTTAAAGTTATTTGTAAAAACAGTATTAACTGTGCGCATTAAAAAGCATGGTAAAACAAAAACAGATAAAATTATTGAATATCCGATTATATTTTCAGTGGTTTAAAACACTATCATTGAATCAAACATAAATTAAAATATAAAATTTTGCACCAATTTTCGTAAGAAATACCTCGAAAAAGTAAAACATAATATTCAAGATTTGTACAAAGTTACAATATCTCTCTTGCAGTATTACAAACTATTTCTTGGCAACTGGTTTATAACGGAATATTTTGTAAAAACATATTTTTTTATGTGTAGGGACTGTAAAAATTCGCGAGTTCAATAACCTCCACTATATACTGCACAGTTCTATGTACACTCGGGAAAATATCAAACGTTCATTAGATGCTGAATTACATGACGTCTCGCTGAGTAGCCTGTGATTTTATACGTCACTGGTTGGGGGTTTCTCATTAACTCATAGTCCCCCAGACTACTTGTAAGTCAATAAGAGCAACAGCACAAAAGTTATGCGTATTTGAATTTTAGCCTGTCCCAATATATAAATGCGGGATTTCTCCGGTCTCTAGTAATATGTATTTTGAAGAAAAAAACAGTTTTTTTGTGGGCAGCCACAAAATATTTTTGTGGACATAGAATTCACCAAATGTTTTTTTTTCAGTGACGGAAAAATTATTTTGTAGCCTCAACAAAATTACATACTTAATAACAACATAATCTTACTGTCACTAAAAATCCATGCCTAATAAACCATTCAGAACGGTTTCCATCGTCAGCGCAAAATATTTGGTGTTTTCAGTTTATATGTTTCTGAACCGCGGTATCAGAAATAGAACAAGTGTCTATCAGAATTAGAAAACAGTGCCTACTGTTAACGAAGGTCATTAAAGTTACAAAAAAAACTACAAACTGGAGCAATGGCTCACGAAATTCACGTAAAAGCCTCGAAATAAACGACAAAGATGCTGGAAGCCACGAAAATCAAACTTACAGCAGCATTTTGCTAGCTGGTATTCAATGTTTGTGACGCGTCTATTCGTCGATTCGTTGCACGTAAAAAAAAAGTAATCGTTGGAGACTGGCCACTTAAATCATGCGGAAATAATATCTGAAAAGTTTTTTTTAGCTTTCCAAAGTAAATAAAAAAACAGCACTTTCCTACGAACAGAAGATCTTTTACGTATTGCATTTACTCATGTATACTTCAATTTTTGATTATAGACTGCAAAACGTTTTGCGAGTTCCATGACCTCAAGGATAGACTACACGATCTTCTACATGCTCGGGGAAATGCCACCTGCTCATTGGCTGCTGACTTGCGAGACCTGTCAGATGGGAAGCCTGCGATTCGATACTGCTATTGTTGAATGTTTTCCATTGACTCAGGGTTTTCCGGGTGAACTGTTGATTAATCACAGAAACAGCATGGAGGTAAAATGTTTTTTGATTCTAGCATATCTTTAAATGAATCCGCTAATTTTTTCCGGTCTCTCTATCATATATAGAGATCACACTCCAAGAGGACTCATGCAAGTTCGAGAGGGAAACATAGCGGTCGTTGCCATGTTCCGATGCGTTCTTTCCTTAGCCTCTCCTTTCTTCACGCTCCACATGTTACCTTGTTTTGTGACCTGGGGGTCGCTGAGCTGCCAAGCTCACATTCATTTCCCACAAAGTATCCACGTTTAGCCAAACGTTTCTTTTGACCTGACAACGTCTAACAAATCGATGAACGCCGACTGCACGCACGAAAAAGTGTCCCGTTACACACATTGTCCCGTTACGCTCATTGTACGCTTGCGCCGCATCTATCTATCTCTCTTCAACTCGATTGAAACAACCATCGATTTGACTTTTTCGAGACACATTAAACTTGAAACACTCCCATTCGTTTCCTACTTTTCCTATCATCGTCCTATCCTTAACAGAATAACACAGATTGGAAGAAGTTAAATAGCAAACATGTATAAAAGTTATGGTTAAAATAATCTCTTCGTTAAAGTAATAAACATATATGAATTAATAAGTGCAGTTAAAAGTAAATTTATCAATTATATTGTAGATTTCATTTCACTCTTTTGTATCCATACAAAAAAGTGATAATTAAATAAAAATTATTCAATTTTAATCATAAAAGTATGCAATCATTTCATCAATGTTTTGTTATAACGTTGTCACGTTAAACTATCGTCCCTAAACCGACTTTACAAACAGCCAATTTTTTTAATTTGCAGCTGGTTCATTCGGACGACAGTGTCAAGTAACTCATGAAACGCACGAACTTCCCGAGTTACAAGGTGTTCAGAAGACGAGCATTTTTACGATCGACACTTGGAATCGGATAAATTAATTCCTAAATACTGTATGCTATTGCTTGAAAATTATTCTTAATGTAATAAAGTTGTAAAAGTTATACAAGGAGAAAAAAACTTTTTGATGAAAATTACTTTATTTTTCAAATTGTTTGAAATTTTTTTTCCCTCGAAAATTACGTCCGTTGGTTCTCGGCATGTGGCTCGTCAGACACGTACGAGCAAGCTTAATCTTGTGTAAGCCCAAGGACAAGCCAGGACTATTAAGGCGTCATGAATGGTGTCCGGGGCTGGAAGGGAGAGATGGACACGTATGGTGTTTAACTTCCCCCCACGGGCTAATGCGCCTGAAAGGCTATTAACAGGGTGTTTCGCACCGACACGCAGCTACTTTATGGACTGGTCGACAGAGAGGCGCTGTGTGTTTGGGATGGAAAACGGGGGAGAGGGGCAGGTGCTGTGTGTTGAACACAATAACACGTGACGCGCCGTTTCTCTCTCTCTCTCTATCTCTCTCTGTCTCTCTCTCTGCCAACCAGAGTCTGCGAGGCTTCCGCTCGACCGGGCCCGATCAGCCACCGGCTACACTTGTCTCCAGGAAGGGGATGAATATTAAACCACCACCTCTCCCTCCCTCGTCCCACCCCTCCGTTACCGAGAGGGGTTGGACAAGGTGGGGGGAGGGAGTGTATTGTGCGGAGCGGTAAGGTTTTTAAAACACGCGTCACGGGGCTCTTTCAAAGCGCTGTTAGCAGGAGGGTTTAGGCTTGTCAACACGGAGCTCTGTTCGCCGAGGGAGCAGCCCTGGGACAAGGGAGGGAGGGAGGGGGTATGGCTTTTACATATCCCCAGCGCAGCAGCGATGAGCCCTTGGCGCTTCGGTGCTTGGCGCGGCTGCCCCTGTGATTCCGCGCGTAGGCCGCCCGCTCAGCCGGGCGGCTCGCCGGGTCGCGGTGCCGGGGGATCTGCAGGGGCGGCCGCGTTCCGCACAGCACGAGACGGCTTTTTATACGTTCGTGTTTTTAAACTGCAATAGCTGACGTGCTACGGGCAGAACACTCTCGCGCGGCTCATCGGGATCCACACATAACTTAGAACAGCCATAACATAGAATCCTCAAAAAAAAATACACATAGCTTAGAACTGTCATAAGTTAGAACATTGATTACTTAAAAACACACAACTAAGAAACTTTGTAAACAAAAAAAAACATTATTTATAAACACACAACTTAGAACTGTAATAACTTTAAAACAAGTCACTTATAAAACACTACGCGGAAACACGTAACGTAGAAATACCATAACTTAGAAAATCACAACTTAGAACTATCATAATTAAAACACACAACTTAAAACTGTCATAACCTAGAAACACATAACTTAGAAACACTGAATGCCAAACCATACAATTTAGAATCGTCATAACTTAGAAACACACAACTTATAACAGTCGTAAATTAGAAAATTCTATCATGTTTTTTTCTAAATTCTGTGTTTCTAAGTTGTGTGTTTCTAAATTATGTGTTTTTAAGTTTTGTGTTTCTAAGTAAGGACAGGAACTAACCCATTCTTGTGGGTATGACACTGCCGCGCCTCAAAAAAAAAACTAAATCAAATTTAGGAAGTCGACTTATTAAAATAAATTGGTTAGAACATAGAAAACAGGAATAATAAATGGTCCTACAGTTTTCTACGGGCCCTCAGGTAACAACAGATACCTAGCTGCAATACCCGGCGTCGCCCGTTTGATTTGTAATGTGTGGTTTTTAGTTTTTGATAATCAAACTATAAGCCAACTTCACTTGAAATTGTAATCGTTTACATGTTAAATGCATTTCAGTTTAAATCAAAGGTATTCGTGGTAAAAATACCGTTATGCCTTTTTCCGTGCTGGTTATTATGCTCGCTTTGATGATGTTATTCTGCGGAAGTTAAGTATACAGTTTTGTCCCATTGCGTGATTTCGGCGAATCCAGATTCCGCACCCAACCTTTAGTTTTAGGGAGTGCAACGGCATTTATGACAACTAAACGTATTCAAAACTTCGCTAGGAGGCATCAAAAACACAGTGGCGTTTCCAAAGGACAAATAATGCATTAACAATGCAACAATTAAGGAATCATTCAACAAGGTAGGAGCCGTTTCTATGGAGATTATCGTGGAAATGTGGTAAAAAATTAATCTAAAAAAAAATTAAATTAAATTAAAGACACGCGGTAACTTCTCACTTCCATCTAACCCATTCATAAACAAAGATAGACCAAACCCTGTTTACAACCACAACTTTGAGTATAATGCGGTGACTGCCTGTGGAGAAAACTGAGAATAAACAAAAGTATATACATTTTAATTCCCGCTAAGTTTAAAATGCATCCTCTTTAAACCGAAGGCTTGAAATTCACTTTTCAAGGCCCTGTCTACCTGGCCAAACACACGATGTGCAGATCTTCAGAAAAAAACTTACGATATGACAAATGCTGAAGATATTAGAGTGGGTCTGTTTACGAAAATCACTTGATAATTGATGGCGGGTGAGTATTCATGTTCCTACATTTTTAAATTGTATTTTTGAACAATTACTAAAAAGTGTGTTTTAGGAATAATTTTTGGACACGGAACACCCGGTAAATATTCTTGAAAGCACTCCAGGGACTTTCATTACACTTTTATCTCTTCGCCGTTTGATGCACCGCTCAGATCTCATAGTTTCTCTGCGCTCGGCGAGAAGACTGCGCGCCAGTTCTCAGCCTTGCGCTTAGGGGCGACACCGTGCTAGAAGCGCCAGCGAGAGTCGCTCTTAAGATTCCCTGCCCACAGTTGGGAATCTGAAAAAACCATGATAGCATAGCTTCTCCTCGGACTGAGTCTCGGAATATGTTTTTATTATTATTCAGCTAAGCATATTGCGTCTGAACAGTAGTTCCTAGTCCATTCCCGCCTTGTCAAGCCAGTGAAGGAAGCAGTGGAGAAAACCTCCCCCAACCCCCCTTTTTTTTTCTCAAGAAGTAGCGCCAATTACGCGAATGGGATTCTGCCCGGCGCGGCGGGAGTTACTACCGATTCGCCGGCGCCGGCCGCTAATTGGTTAATCAGCCTGATTGGTCCACGCGACCGACTCCACCGCCCCGGGGTTTTCTTGCGAGCTGACGTAGTTTCGCCGACCGCCGCTAGATGTCACGGTGCGATTAATGCTCGAGAACCCTGAACGGGGCGTCTACTGCGTTGTTTAGTTTAAAGCTCGAATATATAACGCGCTGAATTGGTTGCTATTTACACACAGAGCGGTAAAAAAAGATGTACAGTACCCGTAAAAAATTTAAAAACCATTGCAAAATACGTTCAAAACGTTAATGTCCTCAAAAATGTTGTGCAATTTTTGTAATATATTTTTCCACCGTTAATTTCAACAATACATGTTCATGTTAATTTAAATTATTGAAATCGGTTTATTAAGCTATGGAATTTTACATGTATTTTTAAGGATATTATTGTGTAACATATGTAGGCACAATTAATTTTGTGGCATCTTAATGTTATACAAATTCTTTAATTACTTCTTTAATTGTACTTAAAAAATTAAAATAAAATATTGCATAAAGTTTTTTAAAAATAATTTTTAGATTACCTTTTTGAAGAAAATGCAGTCTTTAACAGGCCAAAATTGTAAAATTTATTTTTATACAATCTGAATATAAAGACGGGTTATGATAAGCTCTTTTGAGCCTAAAAGGATCTAACAAACACTGTAAACCCTATCTTACTGTCTTATTTTGTGTGGGAAATAGATATTTTTCGATTTGGTCAATTTATGGCTAATTTTTCTTTTAACATTTATTCCAAATTATTTCAAAAAAAGGTATATATGAAAATAATTCCCATTTTTTTCCTTTTTCTTTATACCTGAAATTTAATGTGCCTTCATATTATTCCACATGATAAAATTCAGCCAAATTCAGCTTTTCTAAAACCTGTAAAATGTCTCGAATTGTAAACCAATAAACAAAATAAGAGAATTTAAATATTTAAACAAGCATATCTTAGATAAAAACAATGGTGGAAAAACAGCATTACAAAAGATCGAACCAAATATTAAGTACATGAATGTTTTGTTTAATTTCATGATGGTCCTAAACGTTTGACGGTCACTGCGGTGCGGAGACAGGACTGCGCAAATGAATATTTGTAGTCAACATACAAACACATGACCCGTTCGCTTGGCCAATCACCATCAAGCTTAAACACAGAAAAGAAAGCGGTTAGTACGAAAGTTAAAAGTATTCATAAACGAACGTAGGAGCGATACCATGTACAGTATTCACGGTAGGCCTAATGGTCGGCGTTTTTTTTTTGGAGTAATTTCGTGAATGCACGGAAGTCAAGGAACGGAAATGTGCAACAAACTTGTTAAAAAATCGTGTCTTCCGCCAATTCACGGAATAATAGTTAACGCTAATTCTAAACAGGTTCTACGTAGCTTCTACGATTTTTATTTGAATTTTTTTTACTTAGAATAACTATAACTATCCATCGTGTCCAAAGCTGGGGTTTAGCATTTTCTCAAATCGGAGCCGTTTCATGATTATAATTTAAATTTTTTGCTATGCAGATTGAATGATTCGATGATCGACGTAGCTACTCTGTGATTTGCGTCCAGAAATGTAGTTGAAAATAAAAATAGCATGTATTTATCACGCTCGGCATTATTTTAAACAAATTCCACTTTCAATTTCGTGCCCGAGTTTCGTATTATAAGTGTATTAGGAAAACCGAAAACACGTGAATTTGCTCGTTGTAAGTGACACAAATCTGGCGAGTACTGAAATATTTTGCTCAAAAACATTTTTTTTTTTCACCCCGTGCATTTTCACCGACGAAATAGACACCAAGGCAATCGAAAGGAACATGTGGCGGACAAGAATAATCCGGGTCTCCAGGCACGAACGAAAATAATCGCAGTAGCGAGACAGCGACGGAGGCTGCCCGGGCAAACAAGTCCTAGGGGCAACACTTGGCCGCCAGTTCGAATACCCTCGCGGCTAATGAAGAACCAGACCGGTATTGGGGGGGGGGGGGGGTGGTCCAGCAGCCCAATCCCCCCCCCCCCCCACCACATTCTCCTTCCCATATTTGGGTAGCTGATTAGGTGCGAGGACTGACGGCGTGACAAGCTCTTCCCCCCTCCCCCCTCCCCTCAGGGGAGTTCTTTCCGTTCCCACCGGCCGCGGTCAAAAAGGGCACACGGACACACTTTTACCCGCGTGTGCGCCTCAGGAACGGAGATTTAAGGCGGTAATGTTTTGAGTTTTTGCACATGATTATTTTTATAATAAATTACTATTACAAACATATTTAGTTGCTTATAAAATTATTAATTTTCTTCTAAACAACTCCTTGCTTAATGTTTTTTTTATTATAAAATTTTAGGTAAATTTTTATGTCAGTCCTAGTATGTACTGAAAGCGAGGAATCGTGTGGTTTTTGGATTAGCCTTTCGTATGAAACCTTCGTCTTCAACCGCTTAATTTTTAGTATACTATTCATAAATCAATAAAAATTAGGTTCTTCTAAAACCCCAAAAGCTAAGGCTTCTGTGGTTTGGAGAAAACATACTTTCTTTTGATGAATAAATAATTACTAATTACTAGTTTATCCAAAACGGTTTGTATAACACAGGATTTCATGCTTTCAGTACATGATAGGACTGACATAAAAATTTTCTTTTAAGTTCATGAAAAACGTTGAATAGGAACTCGTATACCATAAAAATAATTTTATAAACTATTAATTATGGTTAAAGTATTAATTTATTTAAAGTGGAGCAAAAACACGAAATCTTTGAAGCAAAATAATTTATGATACTACCTTATTAATGGGTCCACTTGCTTTGCCCTAACATAATTAAGTGCAGCTCAAACATTTGGCTGAAACATTTGTTAATGAAACCAACTATTACCGTAAAAACAGGGGTTGAAATTAAAATAAATTAATTTTTCTTGGTATAAAATTCGTTGGAATTTATTAATGACCATCTTAATATTACCTTAAACCTTTGTCCAAAAACATTTATACGGCCACGTATTAGTTCAATGGATGTTAAATAGTGTTTGAAGATGAAAAAATAAATGCATAACTACCTTAGTAGGAGTTATATGAAATTCGTTAAGACATTCAATGCTGGATGCATTAATTTGAAAACATTCGAAAAAAATTCCACTGCATGGAATATGTTAAATCGATCTTTTTTTAATATTTTAGAACATATAGGATGTTATGTAGGCTACATAAAGTCCTTAAAATATTCCAGGAGTTTATAGAAGTTTCCAAAATATTTCCAAATAGGTACTTCGAAATCTACCTACACATGTAGGCTGTGCCGAATGGGATTGTATTTTTAAATGAAATGTTGCTTTTGAGTTGTGGCCACGAACACGAAAATGATGATCTGGTGAATCACAGCCAGGCTGTGAATGACCCTAATCAACTAATAAAATACCAGGCCTTCATTAGTTAATTGACATTAAAGATGACTGCAACAAGTCATGGCAAAACGTCAAGGACCTATCCTAATTTTCATGAATGTGAGCTGAACCTAGAATCCAAGGAGTATTTAATACGATACAAAAGCCTTATATCATTACTGCAACATTACAGATAAGTATAGGCATCGGAAACTTTTGCACTGAATTGCCCATTGTAGTGCACACTGCTTTCTAATTTCTGCAATAGATAACTAATAAGTAGTGAAGGAAACTAAGGAGAAACTAGAACACTTTACCCTACTGTATTTAGCCTAAGCAAAGTGCTAGTGTATGTCAACCAATTTTAATCATATAAGTCGAACACTAAGAACTATATAGCTCAAATATATTGTATAATAAAATATGCTAAGTAAGGTAAATAATTATGAGTGCTGGCACACACATTAATTCTCATACATACAAGAAAATTAAATAATTAGTGGGTTTTCTTTCATACAAGTTATTATAGAGAGTACAACTAAATTTGTTCACTGTTAAAAATACCACCGATTTACAAAAATCGCTGGTTACAAATTATCCAGAGAGATTCGTAAATTTAGAGACACTGAGTTAACTTACTCTGAAAATAAATACAAATGAATATTCTTAGTACGTTAAAAATACATTCAAAAACTTGTGATGTGTACGGTAAGAACGCTCTTATTTGGTTCACATTTTGCTTAGAACGAAACATACAACATGGGAGTTGAAATACTGTGTGATTTCTACGAAGGTTAAATTATTTGAAATAACGTAGAACTCTTCGATTATTTCAGGTGAATTCTTCATTGTAACGTCAGTAATTTTACTTTAATTTCTAACAGTAATTTTTTTGGGTATGAATATTAATAAACCTTTAACAAAATAATCTAGCAACACTTAAAATTGTAATTGCATTGTATTATAGACTGCTGTGCATAATTCAGAGAAATATTCCAACAATTAGGGATGTCAAATACAAGTGAATTTAAGTACCTTTTTTTAAATAGTTTTTTTCACGCTGCTATTTATATTCTCTTCAGACAACTGGTCAAAAAACACTTCCTTAAGAGTTCGCGTTTAGAAAAAAAATTATGAAGTTCTTTTTGTCTCATTTCATCTCATTTCTTTTCTTATAACAATACGTTTCCAAGCATACACCCTTTTATTTTATGCTTTTGTGAACTCTTATTAGATTTTTAATAAATAATAGTTTAAAAAACTTAAAAAACACGCTTTATATAGAAAACCAAACTAAAAAATAGAAAATAAATTTTAATAAATTTGAATTAATAATAATGTAATTTTTTTTATAAATATAAATTAATAATAATGTAAATAAGAAAATAATGTATTTAATTTAAAAAAGCGTTGGGTGCATGGTGTCAATAGTTATAAATATTTTAATAACATATATGGGTAGAAGGATTGTCATTTCGATAATATCTTAAAAAGCACCCCACGCTTTTTTTAAAATTAAATACATTATTTTCTTATTTACATTATTTATATTTATATTTATAAAAAAATTTACACTATTCTTAATTCAAATTTATTAAAATTTATTTTCTATTTTTTAGTTTGGTTTTCTATATAAAGCGTGTTTTTTAGTTTTTTAAACTATTATTTATTTTTTACTTTTTAGTTTGGTTTATTAATAAAAGTGGTTTTGTTCCCTCAATTTCTTCCAGGTAAAAATCCTTAAACTGTAAGTTTTGCTCTCTATCCAAATATGTTTTTTGATATATCATCTGTCAAACTTATCCATATTTTCTTTGTTTGATGTCTTTTATTTAATGATTTACTGACCTTGGCATAGTTTGGAGTATTTTTAACTGCTTGGTGTAGATTTGCAGGTTGGTGTTCGAGTGGAATTTCAAAAATCTGCTTATCAGGTGTAGCTATTGAGGTTATGCATATGGTGTTTTTACAAATATAGATAAAATTCTCTTCAAGAAAGTATATTGTTCACAATAATCATAACCCACTCTCACTGTTCATTTAATTAAATATCACAATATTTAGTAGGCTTTGTTTATATCGCGCCAAAGACAAACTGAAAGAAAAGAGTTCACACATGAGCGAAATGGTTTTCTTTACATATATATCTTTGTTTCATTTTACCAATAAATTGACAAAAATCTTATTTTGCAAATAGATTAATGGAATTATCTTATCAAATTAGTGTATTGTCATCGGTCCTCGATAAATCTACAAAGTTTGAATGAAATCTGGCATTTTAAAGTGGGTCAAAATCGCACCCAAAGGAGTCGGTTACAAACATACATACAAACAAACATACAAACAAACATACAGGTGAAGCTAATATAAAGCGTGTAAAAAGCAAACAATGCAAACAGAATATTTCCATAAAGGCCCGGCATAGTAATGTGTACATTGGATTTTATGTTAGGCTTCCAGATAATAATAATCTATGATAATTTTTTTTGATCGAAGTAATAAGTTCTCCACTTATAGAAAAGACTTCAACGACAGGCTTTATTTTCTTCAAAACATAATATTACTGTTTGGTTTCGATGACAAAATCCATTCACACAGATATGAAAATATCTAGTTTAAAAAAAATCAAAAATAACACTGTAAGTATAGTTTAATATATGTACATATTAAACGCCTAAGTAGGCGCAGTTGTCAAAGTACACTTGAAACCACACATAAAGTAAGAATCTTAGCGTTTGTATTTATGCGTGACTTCTCCCACACTATATTAGGTTATTGCACTGTCAAATATTTAAAAGGAGACCCTAAAGACGCCATCTTGTTTTCAAACCTTTTAAGTCAATATAAATGTACTCTAATTTCAAAATTTTTGCTTCGTCACTGCATAGTAAATTGTGTGTGGAATGGAATTACTGAAGGTAACAGTGACTGGTTGAGTTAATTTCTGAGAAGGACGACAACTGTAATAATGCTGTGAATAGAGTCTTGAGTTATGGCATTTGAAAAGTGCTTAATGTGTGTTGTTATTGCACGAGAGATGACGTAATTAATATGGCATCCCCTTGAGAACTGGGGAGGGGAATAAATAGGCTGCCAGTTGGTCGACTGTGGCACGAAACCCCTGCAGCCTGTCCGCCACATATGATATTTGCGGAGCGGGTTTGCCACCAGCGTCCGGGGTGAAGAAGGGGGTGGAGGTAAACACGAAGGAGGGTAGGGAAGAGAGTGGAGGGGAGTGGGCCCAGGACAGAGTGCATTGCCTCCCCCACCCCGTTCCCAACAACCCCTTTCCGCTCTAAAACCAACCCCGCTACACACCCGTGTTTGTCCGACACCCCGTTGGGTCTCTCCCGAGGTGTCAAACACCGCGCGCTTTAAACACATCCCCCCCACCCCAGGCCAGGTCACGTGCAAACATTTCCGGTAAAGGGGGGAGGGGGTTGAAGGGGTGATGCAGGGTTGCACTGTGGATGCACTCGCCCGAACTGCAGTTTGCGAGGTACACGAAGTTAGGAAATTGTCAGTAGACGACACGCTATGACATAGTTGAAGTTTATTTTTTTGTTACCTAGCCATCGTCATATTGTTCCGTCCGAAACATAATGATTGATAACATCTGATGTTTGTCAGTAAGTACGGATTAGAATCTCCGTTGTTAAAAAAAAAGTAACTCACATAAAAATGAAGTATTTTAAACATTACAGGCTCTTAGCCCAATGTATTGGTAGTCTAACCTATACCTACTACACAACAATTAGCTGAAGGAAACTAACGGCTTCACACATCTAACGATGTAATCATGCTGACGATTTGTAGGAAGTCGTTTGTCAATTTTTCCCCCCGATGTTTTTTTTCTTCATTGTTTAGGATGTACGTAACATCGTGCGTTGTACTGCAGTGTCTGTGCTTCAGTGCTGAAAGAATCATCAAGTAGCATTGATGAATTATTATTATTGATCTCGTTACAGAAGTAAAGTAAAATTAAGACATACTTTGAGGCCGACGTGGTTAATAGCTCGTGCCCAGCTAAGTGGCCCGTGTTTGCACAGGACCTGGGGTCGCGCCCCCTGGCGCACTTGTCGCGCGATGTCTCAGTCAGGGCTGTCCGTGCGGCAACGGACAAGACCGGGGCAGGTCCACGCAGTTAAGGCCCCCGCCTACCCGGACACACCGTGCGCAGAGCTTCAGGACAGACGCAGTACCGTGAGGCAATGTGTCACGGGTCCCCTAGCTTCCAGTAGAAATGCCGAGGAAAGCCTACCCCCGAGGAGGAACGCTGAGGGAAAACTACTTCCCAGGCGCAGTTCTGCGGGCTACATACCTCCCAGGCGCAGTACCGCGGGCCAACTACCTTACCAGGCGCTGTACCACGGGCCAACTACCCCCCAGGCGCTGTACCGCTGGCCACTTACCTCCCGGGAGCAGTTCTGCGGGCCACCTATGTGCCAGGCGCAGTTCCGCGGGCCACCTACCTCCCAGGCGCTGTACCGTGGGCCACCTACCTCCCAGGCGCTGTACAGCGGGCCACATACATCCCGGGAGCAGTGCCAGCGGGAAGCCTGCCTCCAGGCGCACATGAATAATGAGGCGCGCGCGGCGCTTCGCGGCGGTGCGTAATTGCCGCGCAGTGCCAGTTTTAATTGACAGCGGGAAAAGGCTCGTCGCACATCCATTGTTCATGGCGGCGTCGCGCTAACCAGACAGATGACGGCGGCGCGCGGCGACGACCCTTGGGCTCCGCTGGGCGTCAGTTCCACCCGCTAACGAGGGCCGTCTCCCGGGCTCCGCAATTGTTTGCGAAGCAGCGCTCCGCCGGTTACTCTAGGTGGATTACCCGAGAGAAGGTTAAATGTATGACAGTTTAAAAGCTCCTCTATCATTGTGTATTAACCAATGAACAGTTTAATAGTTTTAAAATAAAAATGTCTATAAATCTTTGGGTGGATTATATATAATGGTATTTCAGTGAGGTTTTTTTTCCTTTGGTTGTTTACAGGTTGCACATATATATATTTTTTAATTTTTGATGGCATTCGTTATTGAATATATAATTTTCAGTTATAAATGATCATTATAATTGAAATAGTTTTATATTGTCGCGGGTTGAAATTTTGCAGGGTTGTTGAAATCAAATTTAGGGACTTTACTGACGGGACTCTGGGCTGGCTGCTCTGTTCACTCGTCAGCGCAAGTGGCGTGACCAAGTAATTGGGGCACGGGGCCGGCGCGGCGCGCTGCGGGCTTGCAGAATTTTGTTTGTTTGTTTGGCCGCACGCTGGCGCAGCCACGGGCCGCAGTTACTGGGGCGCGCTGTCGTAACAAGCCGCGCGGTGTGGCCTGCACATTGGGGTAGAGGGGGGGTAGTCTTCCCAGATGTTCTAGTTAGTTGTTTAGTAAATTTGACTTCAATAACGAGCTTTTGTTATGGTAGGCGCGGCAGGGCGCGCGAATTTAAGCGCAAGTGATTGGTGACTCGGGGCTCACTCAGGCGGAGGCTATGCGTCTCACCTGTGGTCACGAGTTGTTAGTTCGTTCGTGATGTAGGAATTCAGGCTCACTCAGGCGGAGGCTATGCGTCTCACCTGTGGTCACGAGTTGTTAGTTCGTTCGTGATGTAGGAATTCAAGCTTTCGGGCGGAAGCTATGGTCGACGCCAGAGGCCACGAGTCGTTTAATTTAAGTTAGGTCATAATGTAGTCGTCAAGCTTTCGGGCGGAGGCTATGGCCCTCGTCAGGGGTCACGCGTCATAGTTTTTAAAATGTAATGTTCGTTCGGGATTTCAAGGGCAGGAGAGGCCCCTACGTTATTTTTTTAAAGTAATCGATCAAGAAAGGCTTTTCGGAAAATGTGAGTATGGACTTATCTTTGTTTTAATTTTAAGTATTAATTATGATTTGAGGTATTCGGAAGGACTAGGGAAGTGTTTAGTGAAGTTCTCTCATTCTCTCTCTTGTAAGGTCGTTCAATCGTTAAGGAAGTAAAGAGATTATTGTTTTAAATTGTAATCCCGCTATTTAAATGTTCTTTAAAATGATGTTGAGTATTTGACTTTAAGAATAAAATAATTTTAATTAAGTATTATGTTATTTTGCAAAATCTCCTTAGTTCAGCTCTCACCAGACATCCTGTACGGGATGACGAACCTATGATCCTAGGTACAGTAAAGTATTTTATGAAGTTAAGACTAGTTGATGCCAAGCGAGTTGTTTCTATGTAAAGAGCTACGATTCTCTCCCCCCTCTGAAGGTGGATCGTGACAGAAATGGCGGTGGCACCGGCTAGGTGCACGTGACAGAAATGGTAGAGTTCGCCGGATAGGTTCTATTTCTGGAGAGAGAGAGAGGTAGATTTTTATGTTTATTATTAAGTTAGTTTCAGCTTCTGATAGCAGGTTATTAAGAGTTTACTTGAGGAGAGGATTACGGAATTTTAGTCTATAGTGGAGGAAGTCTTTGAGATTTTTTTTTTTGACGTAACAGATGTTTATTTGAGGATACTTGTAAGGATAAAGTTTATAGTGATAAGTTGTTTTAAGTCGTTGAATTTATTGTAGATTTATATCGGGGATTATTACGTGAGGAGAATACGTTATAAGTTAAATGCTTATTAGAGATAATGCAAGTGGTTTAATTTAATTGAAATTAATTTTAAGATTGTAGGTTAAGAGAGTTAAAATTTAAAATAAAGTTTTTTTCGTAAATAGGAATTACTTTCAAGTGAAGTTTGTTTTGTTTTCGTGCGCGTAGGAGACGAGACGTACGAATTAAATCAGTCGAGGGAAGGATAAACGTTAGAAAGGAATTAAAAAGAAAACGAGAGTTTATGTAAAAGAGAGTTATAGAATTTATAGTGATGTTTTGTTTTAATTAGAAAAATGTTGAGAGTTGTTTCAGAACGACACGTCAGTGGACGTGGCAGAATGAACACGTGACGGGGAGGTGCTGAGACCTAGCGGAGAACGGAGGAACCGCAAGCGAGGGTTGGCGCACCTGATGGAATTCGGTGACGTCACGGGCTCATACGGAGACGTGGACGGCCGTGACCTTGTTTTGATCAGCTGTACGGTAACTTAGCGATAAGAAAATAGACTATTGGTTAAATAAATTTAAATTTAAGTGTGTTTTAGAAGAAGAGGAACTTTCAGTATGTAAGTAATTTATTTTAAGAAGTGTATGATGTATAGGCTAGAAGTGTTTCGTTGTAAGTTGTTTATGTTTTTGTTAGTTAAATTCTACCTCGGTTTTAAAAATATTTTTTTGGGATTTGTAAACATTATTAAGGAGGTACACTATAAAATCGATAAGCATTGAGAAAACTGGGAAGGCTAGATTTTGTGTGTAGAGGGAATTTACTCCAAAAGAACAGAGAGACAAAATTAATGTTTTCATTAGGGCGAGGGACCCTAAGGTGAGGCGTTGTGTCCCTGGGAAGAAAGGGAATTGTAGCGCAGACCATAGGAGATGGGCTGACTACGGAATTAAGGGTCAGGAGAATCCTGAGAGTTGTGAGTAGTTTGGGGCAGGAGTTCCCCATGGTAGTACCGAAGTGGCTATCCTGTATGGGATAGGGTACCATTTCAATGAAGTTTGTTGGTGGGGTTAGAGCCCCCTGTGTAGTGGGCCTATAGCAGATAGGCACTACAGTGAAATTTTTGGTTATTTTGTGAGGTAAATTCCCTGGAGGTTAAGTAAGATTGGATTCAGTTAGGAAGGAGGGAAATGAGAAACATTGCTGTAGAGAGTTAGTGTACTTGCCTAATGTGAAATTGAATTTTACTAAATTAATTTAGGAGAAAGTTTTGTTCGGTAAATAAATAATAATGGAAGATAGCTAGATAATTAATTAATTTTTTTTGAGTAAGGTGTTTTAAGTAATGAAATAAAATAAGGTGAAGTAATTTGAATAATTGGGGAGGAGTTTCTTTAAGAGTTTAGATAATTGTTTTTGAATTTATTGAGATATTCAGCCAGTGAAGTTTGAGTGTGAGAGATACAGTGAGATTTTAAGGAAATCGGTTGTTTATTAATTAGGACAAATGAGATTTTATGATTAAGAGTCAGTAAGCATAGTTAAAATTTACGACATGATATTTGTTGACAGTTTACAGTTATTAAGGAGAAAACAGAGTAATCTATTTATTTTTATTTTAATGGTTTGAAGATAAGATTATGAATTTTTTTTTGGAAGTTTCTTTGGCATGTTGGAATAATTTTTTTTTGATTTTTAGAATTTACAGAGAAAATTTAATTGATTTACATTAGTTTGGAAGTATGGAGGTTTAGTGTTCGATTAGCCCTAACTTGATGGTCGGATCCCAAAAGAATGCCGTAAAACCGATAGCCAATTGAGAGGAATGCGGTAGGCGCTTGTGTAGAGAGGGGTTGTGGGAAAACTCCTTGGGACTGATGGCAGATCAGGGGCCCTAAATAGTGTGTGATGCTGTAAAACCAGTGCAGGGAAAGCCTGGTATGCTTAAATTTTTGGGCACAGGTTAGGTAAACCTGGGGTTCCATGGGATTTAGTCATGTTAGCTGCTGTGAGACATTAAGATTTCCAGGCTCCATAGTAAATTCAATGTAAATTTTTGTTTTCTTAAAATAATAAATTTGTTTTTAATTTTTTTGAGATATTTGATTTGGAACAGTGAATACAGACCCCGAGGAATAAGAGTTGTCATGCTGTGAGAGGAGAAGGTGGTAGGCCTAAAAGGGTACAGGCACCACAGAGGTTATTTGTATTGCATAATTTAAATATAAGGAAACTTGAGAATTTGAAATTTTGTTGTTGGGTTGTACACCCATAAGAAGAGTATAGGCAGAATTTTTATTGTTATGAGATGTCTAATTTAATTGAAAAGAAGAAAGTTTAAAGATGCAAGGTAACATTATTATTGTAATAATTGAAAGAGATTAAGAGGTAGAGAGAAATAGGCAGTTTTTGTTTGTAAGTACTAAAGTTTACATATAGAAATTTAGTAACTAAGAATGAATAATAAGTTAAGTCTAGTGTAAAAGTTTTTTTTAAGTTTGTTAAGTTAAGAGTCACAAGTAAATTTTTTTTAGAGAGAATGTCTTTGATAGGAAGTATTAGAAACTTATGGGAATTTTAGGGTAACATAAATAATGTAGGTAATGAATAATAAATATATGGTAGGTCTTAAGTTAAGATTAACATTTGAAGCAGAATTTAATTAAGAAGAAGGAAAATAAATAGGCCTAATGAAAAGAACAAAAAAGGATTTTATGGTAAAGCATTTTTTTTAAGTAATAAACAATGAATAATAATGTTGTTTCAGGGTAATGTGTACTAATAATACAATTTTTTTTTTAGGACCAAAGAACAGGAATTATGTAATTTAAATTAACATGTATTTTTGAAACTGTTACAGATTCCTTAAGATGAGCTGAGCAGCAGTCCAGTTTACAAGATGACAAGAGTTCGAGAGACAAGATACAAGATCACTGAAACAAGAGCCAAGACTGAAGATTCAAGAGAAGAGAAAGCTGGCAGCCATGGACTTACAAGTGGAGATTAATAAGGTCATGTAAAGTTTTATTTTTTTTTATGGAAGACAGTAACTGGAGTTTTTTTTTGTTATAAACATTATTTACAGAACTTTTTAGGTTATAGTAATGTAATGGAACTAGTGAGTTGTGGTAGCTGTCAAAAAGAACTAATACCTTAAGTTTAATTTTTAAAGTTAATTTTCTTAATTTACAGAGGGATTAGTAGTTTTTTTTAAACCTTATTTAGGTTGGAATTTAAATACAATAGCTTATTATAAATGTGTACGAACAGTTCAAGTTCACAGTACTGATAGGTAGGTCAGATGATCTTATTGATTTTGATGATTTGTTGTTTTGAGTTGATTTTTAAGTGTTGTGAATTAGACAATGAAATAGTTCTGAAAACTTAAATTATTTCAAGCTAAGAAATAGTAAAGTTAATTGTAACTCAAAGGACACCAGAATTTAATTTTTTTTTTGAATTAGTAATGTTTGAAAATTTTATACTTTACAAGAAAGGTTATAAACAAACAGATCGGATGGAACAAGGATGCAGTAAATCACAATTTCATTTAGAATTATTGATTAGCTTTTGAGGTTATGAAGTAAAAGTAATTATAGTTTAAAAGTTTGAATAAAAAAAAAATGTTTTTTTTTATTTGTTTGAAATAGAAAGTTTAAAAGTTAATTAGTCATGATCTAGGTGGGTGATGGGGTGGGAATTGGCCACTCTTTTTCCCTATAACCTCCCTAACATGGCCTTCTATTACAACTAACAGAAATAAAGAAGAAGAAAAATGAAGAATTATTAGTTAGAATGTTTCTTTCATGAAGATACCTGATGAACTTTTACTGTTTGGAAGAATAGAAGCAAGATTAATCAGATGTTTTACTCAGAAGAAGAAGAAGAAGAAGATAAAGCAGTTTTATGACTCGACAAGCCAGAGATTGGTGTTTCCCCTCTGCGCTTCTATTGACTACGTTGTTTACTCTCATGGGATAGCTGGTTCGGCACCATGGAGAGAGATTGGTGGGCATTGTGGTTGCCCCCAGAAGAAAAGAAGAGTAGAAGAGGTTATGGGTGGGTCATGTGAACTGACCTTCAACCCAGTTACTTCGTGGGGACTATTTGCTGTATAGAGAAGATCAAGACTCAAGAGTTAGGGAAAATCATTGGAGGTCATGTTTCCCTTCCTTAAGTTTTTCCTATCAAATTATTTGCCTGATTAGATTATGCTAAGGGTGGGATACTTTATGTTAGCAGTTGAATTAATTAATTTTATTTTTTTGTGTGTTTGCATCCTTGCCCATCGATTGCAGTTTAGTAGTTAGTTTTGTATTTGTCAGGCGTGATGGTAATGCCTGTTGATGATGTTTCAGAATTGTAATCTGTTCGTGATGAGGATGGCACAACTCCGAAGCAGATGTGGGGAGAAGTTGTGAGCTGCCCTGGAAGCCAGTCCAGTAGCTGTTGGAGTTGAGTGGTGTTTGCTGATGGCCAGCCCAGGGAGCTACTCTTCTCGACAACACTGACTTCGAGGAGTTGCACCAACCTTCACGAGATAAGAGTTTAATTAATTGAAACACTGTAAGGACACTTAATTTTTTTTGAAGAACGAAAGAAGTATGGTAATAAACGGAAACCGAAAAAAAAAATAATAATAATTATCAAGAATTTGCACATTGTTTAACGAATACTGAGAAACTAAGAACATTAATTTAATTTGTAAAGAGAGCTTCACTAACAGAACAATTTTTTTTAGAATTGAGAACTCGAGCCTCTGAAGGTTCCTGTGAGAACAAACCAGATAAAAGTTTTACATTTAATTTTATGAATACTTGTTGTTTTAAAATAAATCTTATGCAGAATTTAGATGTATGTTCAGACAGCAAGGAACTAAGAAAATTATTATTTTTGTGAAATGAGGAATTTATAGTTATGGTTTAATGGAAAAAGACAATTTGTAATTTTGAGGTAGCTCGATGGGGCTCGAGCTCTGTGAGGGGAGGGTTATGTCGCGGGTTGAAATTTTGCAGGGTTGTTGAAATCAAATTTAGGGACTTTACTGACGGGACTCTGGGCTGGCTGCTCTGTTCACTCGTCAGCGCAAGTGGCGTGACCAAGTAATTGGGGCACGGGGCCGGCGCGGCGCGCTGCGGGCTTGCAGAATTTTGTTTGTTTGTTTGGCCGCACGCTGGCGCAGCCACGGGCCGCAGTTACTGGGGCGCGCTGTCGTAACAAGCCGCGCGGTGTGGCCTGCACATTGGGGTAGAGGGGGGGTAGTCTTCCCAGATGTTCTAGTTAGTTGTTTAGTAAATTTGACTTCAATAACGAGCTTTTGTTATGGTAGGCGCGGCAGGGCGCGCGAATTTAAGCGCAAGTGATTGGTGACTCGGGGCTCACTCAGGCGGAGGCTATGCGTCTCACCTGTGGTCACGAGTTGTTAGTTCGTTCGTGATGTAGGAATTCAGGCTCACTCAGGCGGAGGCTATGCGTCTCACCTGTGGTCACGAGTTGTTAGTTCGTTCGTGATGTAGGAATTCAAGCTTTCGGGCGGAAGCTATGGTCGACGCCAGAGGCCACGAGTCGTTTAATTTAAGTTAGGTCATAATGTAGTCGTCAAGCTTTCGGGCGGAGGCTATGGCCCTCGTCAGGGGTCACGCGTCATAGTTTTTAAAATGTAATGTTCGTTCGGGATTTCAAGGGCAGGAGAGGCCCCTACGTTATTTTTTTAAAGTAATCGATCAAGAAAGGCTTTTCGGAAAATGTGAGTATGGACTTATCTTTGTTTTAATTTTAAGTATTAATTATGATTTGAGGTATTCGGAAGGACTAGGGAAGTGTTTAGTGAAGTTCTCTCATTCTCTCTCTTGTAAGGTCGTTCAATCGTTAAGGAAGTAAAGAGATTATTGTTTTAAATTGTAATCCCGCTATTTAAATGTTCTTTAAAATGATGTTGAGTATTTGACTTTAAGAATAAAATAATTTTAATTAAGTATTATGTTATTTTGCAAAATCTCCTTAGTTCAGCTCTCACCAGACATCCTGTACGGGATGACGAACCTATGATCCTAGGTACAGTAAAGTATTTTATGAAGTTAAGACTAGTTGATGCCAAGCGAGTTGTTTCTATGTAAAGAGCTACGATTCTCTCCCCCCTCTGAAGGTGGATCGTGACAATATAGTTTGAGATCAGCAGCATACAATAAAACTTGAAAGTAAGTTGTCACGTCTATAATATCATTAAAAATACTTTTAAAAATAAGAGTTGACAAGTTATTCCTCAAGTAACTCAAGAAACAATAAGGTATGTTTATGTAAGCAGTTACCTAATTTCAACATTAAATATCTACCACATAAATTATTTGAAAACCAGATAGTGAATAAAGAATATAGATCAAATGCTGAGAGGTTTTGAATAATTAATGAATGTTGACAGGTATAAAATGCTTTAGAGGAATCAAAATATTGTTACTAGTGGGAGGAAACGGGTATGTAAGGATAGCGCAATTAATTTTTATTTAGTTTATTTATTAATAATAACTACAGCTTAAATTTAATCAACAATACGCTCATTCTAATCTCTGTTTGTTAAATCAGTCTGACGCCGACCAATCAGACATCAGCCCGCACAGTGGCTCGCTCTGCCGGTCTCTGTCCGCTCGCCGCAGTCCCGGACTGACGCGACTGTCGCGACTGTCGCCCCGACTCCTGCCGAAGAGGCTCTCGAGACTCTCTCGCGCGGGTCGCCCTCGCGGGTAACCGCCGCCAAAGAGACTCTTCTTCGCGTCGCGTTTATCGCGTCGCGTCCGTCGCGTCGCGTCCGTCGCGTCGCGTCCGTCGCGTCGCGTCCGTCGCGTCGCGTCCGTCGCGTCGCGTCCGTCGCGTCGCGTCCGTCGAGTCGCGTCCGTCGCGTCGCGTCCGTCGCGTCGCGTCCGTCGAGTCGCGTCCGTCGCGTCGCGTCCGTCGCGTCCGTCGCGTCGCGTCCGTCGCGTCGCGTAAGTCGCGTCTGTCGCGCCGCATATGTCGCGTTATTGACGAGTGACGTGCGTGTCGTGTGACGGTTTTTGCCCTGGGGCGTCGCTGCTCCCCGACCACCGACCCTCCCCGCCGGATCCGGGGTCTCCGCCCTGAAGGACAGCGCGGCCCTAGCTTCCCGCCATCTGGCCGTGTTTGCACAGGACATGGGGGTCCGCCGTCACCCCTGGCGCACTTGTCGCGCGATGTCTCAGTCCGGGCTGTCCGTGCGGCGACGGGCAACACCGGGGCAGGTCCACGCAGTTAAGGCCCCCGACTACCCGGACACACGTCACGTGCGGAGAGCCGCGGATTTGTGTCGTCAAAACGTCGGTATACTCTCATAACAAGTGTTTCGTATTAATACGTGATTTAACTATCGATATATTTAAAACAATGAGAAATATATAATGGTTACAGAATAGATACATCACAGGTTTATCGCACGTAGCAAGAGCCTGTGGTAGCTAGAGAGCATGGCCCAAGATGAACACAATGACGCCACAGGCAGAAACACGTGCATACGTGATCTGTCCGTTTTGTGGGCAAAAAAATAACTATTTAGACTCGCAGTTGTTAGCGATTCAAATCTGAAGGTATTTCGTCACTGTAAATGAGCGCATAGGCGTGTTCGCGTCAAAAACAGCACGCGTTATTTCAGAACTGCTCAAGATATGAAGATATATTTACGTAAAGCATTTGAGAACACGCTGAATGCGGATAAGCAGTTCCGTTTACGTATTTAGTTTTTAAACTGTATTTTTAGAAGAGGAAAAAATGGCTAAATTGCGTTCTTTCAGTATATGTTTTTAATAATAATTTTTTTTCCCCATTTATTTACACTTTGTTAACAATATTCACTTAATTAACCAGGAAATTTAGCACTCACGAAAGCAATGAAAACCCGGTACAGATTTTTGAAATCACTCAAAAGATTTGCATTGCATCTTTATCTTCATTTCGCCGCCATATTATGCTATAGTTATCGCCGAAATCTCTGAGTTACCCTGTGCGCGACGAGAAGACTGCGCGCCCAGCCCAGCGCTTAGAGGCGACACCGCGATATAAGTACCAGCGAGAGTCGCCCTTATCATCCCGCCTCACTAACGCAGACACACTTCTAACTAAGCTGGCATCTTAAAAATTTTCTCCTTAACATTTTACGAAGAGCACTGTCTACGTATTAAAAGCACGTAGGTTACGTTTACTACACCTAAATTCTACCTATCCTCATAATTTCAATCATAAATTAGGAAGGTATAACATTTAAGCGTCAAAAATATTTAGGTTCCTATTAAATAATATCGCGCTAAAAAGCGCATGGTTTAATCGATCGGATATGATAGAGTGTATTATGATCTAAATTAAATGCCTAAGGCAACCAACATATTGAATTGGATAAGGATTAATACCATGTCGGTCAAAATAGCTTCACAAATAATCGTTTTTTTAACCAATTTTGAAAGATAAAATTGTTACTGTAATTTATTCTTAAATGATAGACAACTGCTATCGTGGAATTTTCTGTAGGACTTTATAAGACCTACACATCTGTAGTATATTAATTTGACGTATCAGTCGTTTTTAAGTCGCCGTAACCCAAGTAAGCATCATAAACTCATCTTTTTATGACTTGATTACAAAACATCGAAATGTCTCTAATATCGCTTAACTCAACATGAACGTATTACTCAAATAAACCTTCGGGAAGAATTTTTTCTAAATGATGGAGAAAACTGCATAAGAACCCATTGTGTAGTTTAGAAGTTAGCGAACAGACAGACGCGAATAGCAGCGTTGTTTTATACTATTTAAAGGTACACACTTGATTTATATCTTCACGTCAATATCTCTTTGGTGTAACTTTATTCCTTCCATATACGTATGTTTCAATTGTGTATTTGTTTATTGTTGTGTTTAAGTAATTTTTGTATTATTTTTTCATGGTATTTTTAATGGAATGATGTAGAAATATCCTGTTGTCTTTCGAGTTTACTTCTTCAAAAATTTCTCACGCACTCTCGTTAAATTATTATTGTAGATGTGGATTAAACTCTCGGCTTACGTAGCCATTTCGTGCAGCTTTAGGGTTAGTGTCGTTTTTTCAACGAGACGGAAATAAAAGGGATAATTTAGCAATGAATAGGTGGCATTCAGCTTACTAGGTTTGAGTGAAATTTCATTAAGCGTGTCCTCGTAATAGCCACTCCGATAGATGGTAGTTAAGAACATAATTTATTGTATGTGAGAGCACATTTGGTTGCTCCCATGATCACGTGAGGTGATGCAATAAAGAACAACTCCATTTTTGTAGTGTGTATTGCAATTTCATGTCAACAGTTAATTTAATTATCGGAATTACAAGCGAGGAAACGTGTAAAGTGATACGAAGTGACATTTTAGTTTTATAATAAACACTTAATGACTGTTAAAAACACATTTTCTATCAGATATAATGATGTTTACTTAAGTGACTAATAATGTAGGGCTCTTATAAAAACAGTTTATTTAATTTATAACGATATGGGAGCAATCGCTACAGTATCTATTAACATAAAAATTCGTATGAGTAAATAAGTATATTGCTCTTTCTGATGCGCGTCCAAGATAACAAACTTTTAACTCAAACTCCTAACAAATTCTTGAAAAAATTATGCGTGTAAAATTAAAAACTTCGTAGATCCACAACAATTTTCACCTCTCACCAGAATTGCATATATATATATATATATATATATATATATATATATATATATATATCATTTGTATTTAAAGAAAAATAATTTCATCAAACACTATTTAGGTAAGATTATGAATAAACAATCTACTTTATTTTCTATGTGTGATTTATCGACTTGATAAATTAATTTGTATATTTCGTGGTATAAATCATTTTTCAAGAGTGAGAGTTTTTCTTCTTTAAAGATTAGCAACGACCTTGTCCTAATGACAGTGGGATATTTTAAGCGAGACCTTTAATAATAACTAATTCTAAAAACATGCACATTCAAAGCTAAATATGAAACCAAAGGACCAAAAATAAATAATAGTTTAAAAAACTAATAAACACGCTTTTATAGAAAATTGAACTAAAAAATAGAAAATAAATTTTAATAAATTTGAATTAAAAATAGTGTAAAATAAAAAAAATTATTTTATTTAAAAAAAAGCGTGGGGTGCATGGTGTCAATAGTTATAATTATTTTATTGACAGATATGAGTAGGTAGAAGGATTATCATTTTGATAATATCTTAAAAAGCACCCCACGCTTTTTTAAATTAAAATACTTTTTTTTATTTTACACTATTTTTAATTCAAATTTATTAAAATTTATTTTCTATTTTTTAGTTCAATTTTCTATAAAAGCGTGTTTAATAGTTTTTTAAACTATTATTTATTTTCTACTTTTTAGTTTGGTTTATTTATAATTTAAAGTGATACCTCTTTATCGACGTATGAAAGAAATTTTATAACAATGTAAAAAAAAACTTGATAGTTATTACATCAATTACCTACTATTAAAGTACAATAGATAATGCTGCAGTTAAAATAAAATCTATAAATATTGTTTTATCTCAGAAGTGTCTCTAGATGTGGATCAATTTTTTATTTATTGCATGACTTTGCTATTAAAGTGAATTTGAGTAGATATTGGCTGTTTATAAAATATTGAAGAACTACAGTACTCAATAATAATTTCAATATCCTGCTATGAAAATCAATATATTCGGGAAGTCATTGGTGTTTATTCTAATTCAACATATCTGATGGGTGACCATTGTTTGTTTGCAAATGTCTCACTAAAAATTTTCTCCCATTTGTTCCAGTCAGATTCCACTGTAAGTTTCATTTGCATGCAGTTGTACCAAACTACACTGGAGTATTCTAAGAAATGTTTTAAAATTTCTATTTTCTTTTTGTCTTCTTTGATTAGGAAACGTTCACATTCTTTGTTGAAATCTTTAATCCACTGGTAAGCATTTGAGTTTCTGCCCGTGAATTTCTCAATCATGAAATCTTTTGCAATTTTCCCTAAATTTTGAGTTTCAGATATAGTTTTTTTCAAGAAATTTTTCTAACAGTTTTTCCAATTTTTTTTATTTTATCCACTAGCTATAGATTCAGCACTTTTTTTCCCTCAATTTATTCCAGGTAAAAATCCTTAAACTGTAAGTTTTGCTCTCTATCCAAATATGTTTTTGATATATCATCTGTCAAACTTATCCATATTTTCCGTGTTTGATGTCTTTTATTTAATGATTTACTGACCTTGGCATAGTTTGGAGTATTTGTAACTGCTTGGTGTAGATTTGCAGGTTGATGTTCAAGTGGAATTTCAAAAATCTGCCCATTTGGTGTAGCTAATGAGGTTATGCATATAATGTTTGATTTCCCATCTGCTGTTGGCTTCACAGAAAAATCAAACCTCAATTTTTCCATGTTTAGTGAAATATTTGCATAAAATGTTGTTTTATAATAATATTTCACTCTTGGTTAATTGGTAAAATGAAACAAAGACGTAATTGTGTTTCTCTATTTAACGAAACAACATTTAAAGCACTTATTTCGTTTTTTCCCCTCATATTTTTACAAATATAGATAATATTCTCTTCAAGAAAGTATATTATTCACAATAATCATAACCCACTCTCACTTTTTATTTAATTAAATGTCATAATATTTAGTAGGCTTTGTTTATATCGCGCCAAAGACAAACTGAAAGAAAAGAGTTCGCACATTGTAAAGAAAACCATTTCGGTCATGTGCGAACTCTTTTCTTGTGAAATTATATAAATTGACAAAAATCTTATTTTGCAAATTTAATAATGGAATAATCTTATCAAATTAGTGTATTGTCATCGGTCCTCGATAAATCTACAAAGTTTTAATGAAATCTGGCCTTTTAAAGTGGGTCAAAATCGCACCCAAAGGAGTCGGTTACAAACATACAGGTGAAGCTAATATAAAGCGTGTAATATCAAGAAGTCAAATATGCTGATTCTTGAACCATAAGGGTTTGTGCGTCGTTTTGTAACGAAGGAATGGAAAATTTGGCTGTCTTAAAAGACTCAGCATTTATTTATATACTTGACCCATTTTATTTGTATATAATCTACTGGCAAATTGAGGAATCACTTTTATCTATAACTAGGATGTACATGATTAAATATTTACTTGGTAGTGGGTTAATTATTGCCCTAGTGTGTCTTACGCTGTTGTAAAAATAATTTTCACTTAATTTTACAAATTTAACTACCTATCGTATAGTTTATTCAAGGATAACCTCAAAAGCCTATAACTATAAAATGATGACATTTGTAAAAAAAACAGTTATGAGTATATTTCAATCCATAAAAAACGAAATGCATGATTTTTACCTTTACCATAAATCGTAAATGCCTAGAAGGGATAGATAATGTAATATTGAGATATTTCCAAAAAACATTTACTTGCAACAATAGACAATAATTTTTCTTATCTAAATAATCGACTCTGTTGGATCACCAGTATTGGAACACAACAAAGCCTAATTAAAATCACCAGACACGAAATACTTCTTTTCCTGATCATTCCTTGAGTTCTTTTTTAAGAAATTCAAGATTCCCTGATAATGCCATAGGGTTTCCCTGTTTATTCCTGATCCAGGACACCCAGAGAACACCAAAAAAAACTAGGTGAACAACCTGAGTCAAGTTAGATTTCAATGTCTGCGCTGTTGCGGACACGTCGGTGCAAAGATAAGTTCAGTTCGTATTAGCGGGTCGAAAGAACCATGCAGGTACGAGGTGCGTTCCAAAAGTCATGAGAGTGATATTCAAAAATTCATATTTATTGGGGGGGGAAAATACAATTAAATGTTATGTCCTTCCAAGTATGGTTCTTTGAAAAGCTATAGGACTACAGAAATTCCAGAGATTTTTTTCCCCCGCACTTCATAGCAATGGGAGAATTGATTTTCTGTAAGTCTGTGTAGAGCGCTCGTCATTAGTGATGCCCCTTGACATACAAGTTCAGCTTGGGGAAAAGAAGAAACAAAATCGCAGGGAGCCAGATCTGGACTCTAGACGGTGCCTGCGGAAGTGCTGGTGCGTTCATCTGAGCAAAAAAAAAATATAGGTTGTCTGTAAAGTCGGTTTACGGACGATAGTTTAACGTGACAACGTCATAACAACACATTGATGAAATGATTGCATACTTTTATGATTAAAATTGAATCATTTTTATTGAATCATCACCATTTTGTATGGATACAAAGAAGGAGTGAAATGAAATCTACAATTTAATTGATAAATTTACTTTTATTTGCACTCATTAATTCAAATATGTTTATTACTTTAACGAAGATATTATTTTAACTATAACTTTTATACATGTTTGCTATTTAACTTCTTCCAATCTGTGTTATTCTGTTAAGGATGGGACGATGATAGGAAAAGTAGGAAACGAATGGGAGTGTTTCAAGTTTAATGTGCCTCGAAAAAGTCAAATCGATGGTTGTTCCAATCGAGTGGAAGAGAGATAGATGCGACGCAAGCGCACAATGAGCGTAACCGGACACAGAGTAACGGGACAATGTGCGTAACGGAACACTTTTTTCGTGCGTTCAGAGGCGTTCATCGATTTATTAGACGTTGTCACGTCAAAAATTTTCATTGCGTAACGCTGTTCGGATGAACGCTGCATCTTGCCTCGTGACGACCAGATAATGGAACTCGGCACGCGTGGTTGGAACCCACTCGACCGGAGGTCTCCAAGCTACAGACTGATGGCCGGAATGTCTACCCGGGGCGGGGAAGCCTTCTTTTCACAGACGAGAGAGCCAAACGCCCGATCGTGCATCTTCGTTTTTTTTTGTTCATTGTAACGGGTCGTTACCACAACGCCGAAATACCATAACGCCGAATGTCAAAATTGACCACAACGCCGACAGCTAGAAAACTGCTGTGTACCACAACGCCGAAATAACATCTGAATGAATTTGTGTGTGTTTCTTAAATGTACCTTAACGCCGGAATACCACAATCAAACCTAACCTTACTTAACCTAACCTAGCGTAATATAACCTAACCTAACCTAACTTAACCTAGCCTATCCTAACCTAACCTAGTCTAACCTAACCTAACCTTTGTGGCAGTCCTGCAATGACATTTTTCGGCGTTAGTGTATTTCGGCGTTGTGGTACACAGCAGTTTTCTAGCTGTCGGTGTTGTGGTCAATTTGGCATTTCGGCGTTGTGGTATTTCGGCGTTGTGGTGCGTCCCCCATTGTAACTCATGATAACTAATGGTCAATTATGTTAGATTATCTACATTATAAATACTTTAAAACATTGTGGTCGGTTGATTTGGTTAGGATAGCTACATTAAAGATATTGTGAAATAATGTAAACGGTTTCCTAGCCCTGGATAGCTACATATTAAAAAGTTATTTGCCAAGAAACCATAAAATGATTTTACAGTATTTTTAATGTAGCTATACTTACCTAATATAACCAACCATCGACAATGTTTTAAATTATTTATAATGTAGCTAACCTATCCTAATCGACCGCAAAATTTAATGCCACTCCGATTTATAGAATGAGATAGAACGGGGGGAAAAAAAGCGAGCATGAACTTCGGGGAACTTCGGGTGTGTTTCTCTCGTATGTGAAATGAAGGCGTCCCTATACCCGGAGACCCTACGCCCTGCCCGCCTACGGAATGGTACCCGCCACAGCGCTCAGTCAACGGTACTAACATCACTCTCGCGTTACTTTTGGAACGCACCTCGTGTTTTTTTTTCAAACCCAGCCCAAAAGTTTCAACGTAAACCCCGAATTTTTTTTCCACCACCATTCTCTATTCTAGCGAGCCCGAGCTTTTTGAGTGTTGTTGACCTGGCGCATGCTAACTCATTTAAGTGCTCGTATCGAAGATAGGCGAAGGGGGAGGAGTGGGGTGGGCACACAATCCTGTTCAGGCTCGTGCACACACACACACACGCGCGCGCGCGCGCGCGTATACCGGACACAGGACGTTTGTGGAGTCAAAGAAAGAAAGAGAGAGAGAGAGCGAGAGACTTCATTCGCGTGTTGGTTTATATCATTACCGTCCCTACACAGAAACCTCTGGGCATCACTGTGTTGTTTTTTCCGATTTAAAAAAAAAAAAACCTCGTGGGTGGTGTGTGCGGAGGGGTGGGGAGGAAGCTAAATAGTTCACTTGATTGATCTGACCTGCTTGTTCTTCTACGTCCGTGCTTTTTTTTCCCCTCTGGGGTTCGGTTGCTGGATTTCGGGGGTGTTGGGGAGGGGAGAAGGGGTGGCAAACGTCCCTCACCGAAGCTCAATCATCGGGGGCAAATTGAGAGACGGAACGCGATAGTAATAAAAAAAGAAAGCCCCGCGGGATGGGAAGGGCAGCTGGACTTGGTATGTGGCGCGGCCGGCTGGTTAAAACCGTGTTTGCGCGGGATCTAATGAAGCCTAACCGGCAGGTTAACAAGGTTTTTACCAATCGGCCTCCTGCGAGCGCCCGGGGCTTGTCTGTTCCGGCCCGGAGGCGCGCTGGAGAACGCCGCTCTTGTTTGGCGAACGTCGAGGGGGGGAGAGAGCAAAAAAAAAACACACGCACACACACAGGGGGAGGTCCCTCCCCCCGTTGGTTGCCACGTTTCCCCTCCCCTTTTACCTCCCCTGAAGAGCGGCAGGCAGCTAATCAAAAAGCCGATAGTGGAGTGTTTTAGTTTCCAAGGGGCGGGAAAAGGGGGGAACCGACGGTAAGGTACAGCAGCGCGATCAAGTGCCTTCCTTATTTCCACCGTCTACCCCCCTGCAACAAGTTTTCACCGCGTGAGACGCGATGCGTCGCGATCGCTGCCAAACGAGTCACAAAAAAAAATTTACATGACTCATCAGCAAGAGAAAAAATTTATTATTATTCAAGCTAGTGGTAAGTGGTCTTTTGTGGGAAGCGACTATCAATGTGGAAACAATCATCCAAAAATGTTTCTCCTGTGACAGGTTATTTGACGAACAAAAGCACTTTCCTGGGCGGGTAACTTAACGTAGTTTTTTTTATATTTGTAGTCAGCTGAATATTATTCTATTGTTTCTAAAATCGTTTTTTAAAAAAAAATAGCTGGTAATTTTTTAGATGGCCTAGTTCAGTGGGTAAAAAGTATTTACTTATTTTATTGAATAATGTGTTAGAAATTAAATTTTAAGGGACCCGCCTAGTCAGGGGTGTATCTGTGTTGGAGAGGTGGGATGATAAGCGCGACCCTCGCTGGTGTTTCTAGCGCGGTGTCGCCTCTGAACTAGCGTGTAGTCTTCTTGTCGTGCATAGGAAAACAATGAGATTTCAGAGGCATCTACATCGTTATATGCGGAGAAATGATGATTTAGGTCCAATGCTAGTCTTCTTTTAGTGTTTTCAAGAACCCGTACTTGTGCTCAATGCCTTTAAATAAATCTGAAGGGGAAAAAAAGCGTTTTAAACATTTCGACTATTCTATAAATTTATTTTATAAACAAAATACGGAACAGAACTACTCATATAACCTAAGTGTCGTCTAAAATGCTTTTCAATAATAGACACCACTCGGATTCGTTTAGCAGTTTAAAAATTGCGTGGTTTATTCTGATGCTCTGCACACCGTATGTTTGCCCAGGCGGAAAGTAGCCTTAACGTCTCACATGAATCAGAAAAAAAAAATAGAAAAATATGTATTTCGGGTCCGCGCCGTAGATTTTTGGTTAAAACGTCGGGATGAAATAATTAAAAGTGTATATTGTTAACATGTTATTTGATTATAAATTTCCTTCCTTTGTTGGTTACACAGAGTAGTGCTGGGTGTCCATAAAAGTATGTCCCAGTTCCAGTGGTATATTAAAAAAGTTTAATTTAAACAATTTACAACAAATTTAAGGTAAACTAGTCTAGTTTTTCTTAAAAATGTCCATTATGTGCACCTTTAGTTATACGGCATACATCCATCCTAAAGTTATCTTTAAAAGATTTGTGCAATGGGAGTGCATGACTTGATGTAAGTTTTTGGACATACGCCATTGCTAAGAACTTTTTCTGTTGAAGAAAAACTAATAAATAAAATAAATAAATAAAAATAAAAATAAAAATACTCAAAAAAGATACAAAAAACACACAAAATTAAGCAAAACAATTGCTGTTGTCAACAAGGATATGAACACCACAAAATATTCCGAAACAGGAATATGGTCAGCAAACAAAGAAAAAACAAAGAAAAATGTACTAAGAGAACGAAAAAGTCCCCACAAATGATGACAACACAAAAATATTGAAACCCAAAATAATTCAGCACAACAGTTGAAGCGAGACAAAAAACATGACAAAACGAAAAAACAAACAAATACAATAGTTTTACCTAAACAGAAACAAGCGACGTTTCGGGAACTGCTATCTGCTCCCGTCCTCAGGCAGAGACGCACATGGTACGGAAACACAGGTGCGACTGTGTTTCCGTACCATGTGCGTCTCTGCCTGAGGACGGGAGCAGATAGCAGTTCCCGAAACGTCGCTTGTTTCTGTTTAGGTAAAACTATTGTATTTGTTTGTTTTTTCGTTTTGTCATGTTTTTTGTCTCGCTTCAACTGTTGTGCTGAATTATTTTGGGTTTCAATATTTTTGTGTTGTCATCATTTGTGGGGATTTTTTCGTTCTCTTAGTACATTTTTCTTTGTTTTTTCTTTGTTTGCTGACCATATTCCTGTTTCGGAATATTTTGTGGTGTTCATATCCTTGTTGACAACAGCAATTGTTTTGCTTAATTTTGTGTGTTTTTTGTATCTTTTTTGAGTATTTTTATTTTTATTTTTATTTATTTATTTTATTTATTAGTTTTTCTTCAACAGAAAAAGTTCTTAGCAATGGCGTATGTCCAAAAACTTACATCAAGTCATCCATCCTAAAGTCAAATTATTTCCACAATTTGGTTAACACGTCCGGAGTAATGGAAGCAATAGCCTCTTCAGTTCTGTGTCTGAACTCTGGCAAACTATTAGGTAGCCGCGGAACGTAGACACGATCTTTTATAAAGCCCCAAAGGAAAAAAATTGCATGGCGTTATGTCAGGTGAACGTGGAGGCCAGCGAAAAAGAGCTATGTCGTCTCGACCATTACGACCAATCCAACGGTCAGGGACTTGGACGTTCAACCACTCTTCGTACAAAGAGATTCCAATGGGTGTGTGCTAAAATTACAGATTCACTTTTAGCAAATTGCAGAACACAAAAACTCTTTACGCTCAGGAGTCGCCATTTTGCGCAGGTGGCGCTGCAGGCGAGGAATCAACAAAGCAGTACTCGTGCATGCGCTTATCTATAACTGCTTGAGTTACTCTTTAATTGTGACCTTGAACCAACACTCCACATCGCTTGCAGTTGATACTATTAAAATTTATACCTGGGACATTATTTAATGGACATTCTGTATAATGGTCACAGAAGAGATACAGCACGTGGTTATCACATACAGCAAGGTTGTGTGCTAAGTAAAGCATGAAGCCTCGCTATGCACAAGATGCACACGACGGCGGAAACAGGCAAAACAAATAATGCACGACAAACACGCACAGACATGATCTATCCGTTGTGGGTTTAACCATTGTTGACGCATTATTAGTGTTGTAGTTATTAGGGATTCTAATCTGACGGTATTTTGTCACATAAGAAATTTAGACCGACTATCACTGTACCGAACGATAAGGCGTATTCACGTTAAAACGTGTTCTGTTTTATAGGATAGAGTATAAAGTGATTATTTTTGTTGTCTTGAACATGATAAATTCACCATTGAGTTTCAATGTATATTTTTAAAATTATCACTTATTGAATGATAATAATGTAAGATTTACAACGTTGCACTAAGGTACATTCCCATGCGAAAAATGCCTGTCCACCAGTGAAAAATGTATCAATAGGACATCGGCACTTAGTTGCCAACAGACATGGCTTCAAACCAAAAGCCATGGTATGAGTAGTGACTCAATATCATGAGTGTACCTTGGCTGTACTAAAATAAAATTTAAAATATTGTCTTGGAGAAGTATGCCTTGAAGAAGCCAGTAACGTTGATTTTAAAAATGGAAAGTTTATATAATCCATGTGGGCAGATAATGTAAATCTTAACCTTTGACAGCTAACTATGGAAAAAAAAATATTAAAGGGGATCAATTTCCAAATAGAATCACGTCACTTAAAGAGTACTTATACAAGAAGTTCAACGTCACACGAAAATATGACCCTGGGAAAAATGAGACAGAAAAAGAAAAAAAAAACTCTGATATGGTCTGTAATTCCGTAAGAGCAAAAACAAAAAAAAAAGATCCGTACACAGGACATTCTAAATATTAGTTTATAGAAATTCCGTGTGTTGCAGGAACAGTTAAATGGTATTAACGATCGTCGGATTAACTGTCTGTGCGGGTTTCAGGTACGGAAATTCGATTAATTTAACTACACCCCCCACAGCATTAAAGTAGATACATAATAATCTAATAGGTGCCAAAAAGTTAAAATGGTTCATGTGACTGTAGGCATCGTGCACGGGTCTGAAAATCGTACAGGTGGCGCTGCGTGGTGTTTCATTTGCTAACTACCCTCAGGAATGTCGTGGCCCACCTCCCTACAGGACACGGAGTGCTAGGACAATTTATTTCTCTAATTATGTGTGATATAGAAATTACATGCGGTTCCCTACTGATTTAATATATCACCATTACTGAGAATGTAGTATTAAAAGGGGGAAAAAAATTGGTTGTCTGTAAAGTCGGTTTACAGACGATATTTTAACGTGACAACGTCTTAACAAAACATTGATGAAATGATTGCATACTTTAATAAATAAAATTGAATCATTTTTATTGAATTATCACTATTTTGTATGGATACAAAGAAGGAGTGAAATGAAATCTACAATTTAATTGATGAATTTACTTTTATTTGCACTTATTAATTCAAATATGTTTATTACTTTAACGAAGAGATTATTTTAACAATAACTTGTGTACATGTTTGATATTTAACTTATTTCAATCTGTGTTATTCTGTTAAGGATACGACGATGATAGAAAAAGTAGGAAACGAATGGGAGTGTTTCAAGTTTTATGTGCCTCGAAAAAGTCAAATCGATGGTTGTTGCAATAGAGTGGAAGAGAGATAGATGCGGCGGAAGCGTACAATGAGCGTAACCGGACACAGCGTAACGGGACAATGAGTCATCCTTTTTCGTGCGTGCAGCCGGCGTTCAACGATTTATTAGACGTCACGTCAAAAAGTATGTGTATTAGTGGTCATGTGAGTAATTTCAAGGAAGTAACGCGAGACGAATTTTCAATATTAAAAGCTGACGTTTACCAGAAGTTTCTTCGTTGCGTTCCTTGAGTCCCTACTAATACTATAAATGCAAAAGTGTGTTTGTTTGTCCTCATTTCACGCAGCAACGGAACAACGGATCGACATGATTTTTGACGTGACAATGTCTAATAAATCGATGAACGCCGGCTGTACGCACGAAAAAGTGTCCCGTTACGCTGTGTCCCGTTACGCACATTGTACGCTTGCGCCGCATCTATCTCTCTTCCACTCGATTGGAACAACCATCGATTTGACTTTTTCGAGGCACATTAAACTTCAAACACTCCCATTCGTTTCCTACTTTTCCTATCATCGTCCTATCCTTAACAGAATAACACAGATTGGAATAAGTTAAATAGCAAACATGTATAAAATTTATAGTTAAAATAATCTCTTCGTTAAAGTAATAAAACATATTTGAATTAATGAGTGCAAATAAAAGTAAATTCATCAATTCAATTGTAGATTTCATTTCACTCCTTCTTTGTATCCATACAAAATAGTGATGATCCAATAAAAAAAATGATTCAATTTTGTTCATAAAAGTATGCAATTCATTTCATCAATGTTTTGTCATGACGTTGTCACGTTAAACTATCGTCCGTAAACCGACTTTACAGACAACCAATTATTTTTTTTTATTCAAGTGTATGTCCTGCAGACTTGATGTGTCCGGCCCGGACCACGCCCGGTGCTGCATCTAGTATACCTTAAACCCGGCCTCGAACACAGGCTTCCAGCTAGACGCGCTGGACACGTGGACATTTCCACGGCGGCGACTGGCCGGCGCCCCGGGAGTTGTCGCGGGGGCGGGATATGCCGGTTCCAGCACCGGAGACACCCCTTCCCCCCTTCACCAACCGAGGTGACGGACCGCATCACCCCCTCCCCGCGACGCAACAAACCACCTGACCCCCATCATCATCCGGCAAAAAAAAAAAAAAAAAATCCAAAACGAGCGAGGCGGGCGAAAGAGAGGCCGCTGGAAAACTGGAAGCGACAAGTGCAACGGGTTTTTCATCGGCGTGCAGTTGGCAGGGCGCGCCTGAGTTACTGCAGCCCGCGGTCGCGGCCCAATCACTCGCGCGGACGAGCGTCAACATCACAGGGTTGTGAAAAGGGGCGGGGGGGGGGTGTTCGGTCCGCCCCGTCAGGCACGGAATTTCCCTCGCTCCATTTCTGTTTTTTTTTCTTTTTTGTTTTCGTTTTTGGCCCGGAAAAGGGTGGGGGGGGGGGTGTGGGTGTTAGCTGATAACACGCCAGCCAGGCGCGGCGTCGCGTCGCGTCGCGTCGCTTCGGTCGGCCAGCCCGGCGCGGATTTCGTGTCACGTGCGTGATTTGAGGATCGGATGATTTCGCTTCGATCCTTCGCGGAGTTGACACCATGATTCAACCAGGTTCGCAGTCAATTCTCTCGTTGCTTAGTTTGACATTTAATAATCGTAGGGCGTAGCCTACTTCGTAATGTAATATACCGTAAGAAAAATAGGTCCATAGCATTTTATTCCCATTCCCCCCAGATCTTAAAATATTTTTTTTTTGTTTCTGTGTGACAACTTTAACTGTGAAGTGTGTATGTGTGTGGTTATTTACATTGTTCTGTGATAAGGTAAACAATTTTTAATTTTATATTTTAATGAAAAGTATTGTTTAGTTTCGACTTGATGCTCTGAAGTTTATATCAAATTCATTTTGTAACTCTTAATTTAATTTTTATTTTATACTACTTATATTTAATCAGTAAGACATTAGACCCATATGTATGGGCCTGAATTCAAGATCTAGCGTTTTTTATTAATTAATAATACAATTGGTTATTTGGTTCTGTTAGTTTGAAATATTTTCTTAATTTAGTGTATTTTTTTCTAATTGCTGGCTAATAATATTTTTGAGATTTATGTTATTTTTTAATTTGTTAAATTAAAGAATTGTATGTTCATGTGTTTAAGTGTGATATCAGGTTGTCAAGGCTTCAACTTTGCTGTAAGATAAAATAAAACGAGTTAAATAAAAAAAAGTGAACATTTAACTCTTACTGCAGAGCCTCCTGACTGCCCCTACGACCGCCTCACGAGTACGTGCTGCAGGTTGCAGAGCTATCCACGCACTAGGCGCGAGGAGGCAGGTAGCCGTTCTCTACGTCTCGTCAAGCAAATCAGCATGAAGCATACGGTTGCTATTGCAAAGACAATGCCACGTGATCAATCTTCAAAACATAGCAAAACAATTTTTTTTGTTATTTCATCAACTCTAATCTCTTGCTGATGCGGTGTTAACACCTTTGTTCAAGAATACTCGCTTAGTGCCAACATTAATTCATTCTATTAAAACAAACTTCTGGCATCACCAGTTGCTAACCAAAGTGATTAAACTCTTAGAACAGACAGCCAATTCATTACTAATACATAAATGGGCAATAGATAATATTCAATAGTTTTCCGTGTTTTGCAAGTCTCCTTTTTCGGTATCGATATTATGCGACAGACAAAAATTATCTGATTATTTCGGACCGAGATATTTCATTTCATCCAAAAAAAAATTTAAGTTTTTCTCGGTTTAGGATTTGTGAATAAGTCAACAAGTTGAGAAGATTTCGGACAGCAAGCTGGCGGCAATCTCGGGAAACGCTCAAATCTGAGGCGCATTGGCGACCAGTTGCAGAGAAAGCCTTCCTCTCTCTTTCTCTCTCCCCCCTACTTCCCCCTGAACTTTCCCCGTTCCCCTCTCTCCCCGCGTCGGAGTAAAAGAACGCATAATCGTTTGAGCGCATAAACGCGGCGGCAAACTTCGCTAAACCAAAATTTCATTGGATAAAATTCCGTTAATCGCGCGCATCCGAAAGAGCTGGGCCGCGCAAGGGACTCCCTGCCATTTCCCCCCACCCCCTTCTACTACCCTACCCACCATTTTAATCAACTACAGTTAGGGGAATGGAAGGGGTACTAGGGTGGGTGGGGGGAGTGGCGTGGGCTCAACTGTAATTAGCGGAATTACTTTTCAAATGGTGTCCTTCCCTCCCGGGCCCAAAGCGCGGCCATAATGCGCCGCTATAGTAGTGCAATTACTTTAAAACAGAGAGATCCCGGGTGCGGGCGGAGGGGAAATGAAGGGGGGAGGAGGGAGGGAGATGGATCACAGCCATTTCCCTCCCCCCACTCCACGCTCTTACCACCCCCTCCCCTCCCGCGGGGGAGTGGGGTAGGGGAGGTCCATCATGGCCGTCCATCACGCTGACCGCAACTCTGATTGCGACAAACTAAACGAATTGCCGCTTAAATTTTGTGTCGCCGGCCATTTAGGCGCGCGAGAGAGCGCCAGGGAAGGAAGAGAGTGCAGGGTAGGAAAGGGGGGTAGGGGGGGGGGTTGTAGGTACTGTTTTTATTTCGCACCCGCGGACGGCACGGAACAGTAGACGAGGGGTGAGCGGGAGAGGGGGGTGGTCAGGCTTGGAAGCATGGGAAAACAAATGACAGTAACCTGTTGTGAAACCCACCCCTTCCTCTCTCCTTTCCAAAAAAAAAAATACCCGCGCGGAACACACACATACACACACTGCGTGTCATCAGGTAATTATATTTTTCGTAAAAAAAATATATATTTCCCCCGCTTGGACGAGCGGGCTCGTTAGATTGATTTGCGCGCGAAAATGCGGAATATAAAGCGTGCGAGGGAAATGAGGCGATGTGGCAACGTCGTCCTCATAATGGATTACAAATTATTTTCTGTTTTCCTCCGCCGGTCGTGTGGAATAACAAAAAAATAAATAATAATAGAAATAAATAACCGGTGGCCATCCATGTTCTGTTGCATTGGCCTCCGAGTAATTAATAATTATGAACTGTGACAAATTATTCCTACCCCCACTGACAAAAAAAAGGAACCAGCAGATTAATTTTGAAAAATAAAAATTGTGTTAGACGTGGGAAAAAAAGCTTATATTTATTGTCATCCAGTACCCGTCATGTCAGGGAAGTTTTTGGACAGGGTGGCAATAAATTAGTTCGTTAATGATGAAAATTCAGAACTATACGAATGTGCACAAATTTTATGTCAGGTAATTAATTTTTAGTAAAAATTATTTTAAATACCCGAACAATAATGGACTCGTTTTTTAATTTTTTTTTTTTTTGAGATCGTTGACAAGTTTAACCGTAGAATTTTAGTGCCACTTTGTATAACAAATTTATTTGCATGTTTTCAATGTATTGGAATGTTTTCAATATTACATTACGAAAACATCTCATTTGCTTAGTAACATTAAAAAGCTTAAATGGTAACATTTGCGAAAAAAATACTACTAAATAATAGTACTAAAATACTAGATAATGGTAAAATTCTTGGAGGTAAAAAGTTAGCAAGTGAAAGTTAGCAAGTGGTTGTGTGCAGTCTTTACGATTTTAATAATCAAAGTCAAATGAAAACTACCTACATCTGGATATAAAAACATTTATTTCGTTATAATGAAGTTTAACTCTAATTCATTGCCAACCGCAACGAAAAGTGCAACGTTCGAGGAGTAAAACATTCGATTTCGAGATGGCGGAATGTTCTAAAAAACAGAATGGAGAAAAATTCTAGAATTCAAAATGGTGGAATCCAAGATCGTCACCGGGGTCAAGGTCAAAGGTCTATTTCAAATGTCAATGCCAAGGTCATCAAAGGTGGCCGCCGTGATGTCACAATCCAAGATGGCGGTCGGCAACACTGCACCTTAGCCTTAAGGCTGTCCTCGGACATACATATCTATACTACTTTTAGTGGGTAATGTTAAACAAGCATATTAACAACACATCTACAAGGAATCTGCGTTTATCTTCATTATAACCAAAAATTATTTCTTTCTGACCAGGTAGGAAAGTGTAAGGGGGGTGGGTCGTTTTGATATTGACTTTAAGTACTAAAATGCCAAAAACTGCACACACCAACTCTCTTATCTCTCACCTTTATGCGCGCCACCACGCGATGCCTCGCGACAGCTTAACACCATATTTCCGTTACGTTATTTCTTCACACATTCTTGAAATGAAATTGCTGTCGTAATACACGTTCAAAGATAGATTACATTAAAACGGTCTTTCCTGTACTTAACATACAAATAGATCTGCATCCAGCTCCATACCGAGAAAAATCAATTAAAATAATTACAAGTGAATATCTACTCAAAAGAAACAATGATAAACAGTTTTTAACCGAAGTTGGTTATAAACACACTAAGGTATGTCTTTACACTCGCGTATGCGCATAACACTGCAGCCATCAGACGTTCTGCTCGCAACTAAGTTGGAGCAGTCATTCGATGTTGTCGCTTCGACATTTACGAACGTAAAACTTTTAAAAAACTAACTTTTAAAACGAAATCTGAATAATCGAATTTTGAAAAATTCGCTTCGAGGTATAAATGGACACCCGTAAAGAATCTACGTACAAAATGTCATTCCTCTAGGCATCTCCGCCTGAGCTTCACGAAAGACATACGTACATACTCTACTTTATTACTTAGATTATAATCAATAGTAGGGTTATGTATTATTGCATTGCAAAAACATTTAGTCACAGTATGTAATAATTTGTTGGAGGGTAGGGATTTAAAAACGCCAAAAAAAAAAAAAAAAATTGGTTGTCTGTAAAGTCGGTTTACGGACGATAGTTTACGTGACAACGTCATAACAAAACATTGATGAAATGATTGATCCAGAAGAAAATGAAATATCATATTCGGCCTGAGACTGAGCCGTAATAGGTTTTTGCAACCAAACCATTTAGGCATTAAAAATATTAAGTATATACTTTGAGGAAGAATTTGTTTTTAATTTTTCTATCTTTTGTGTGATAAAATCTACCTCTGCATACTTTCATGAATAAAATTGAATAATTTTTATTGAATTATCACTATTTTGTATGGATGCAAAGAAGGAGTGAAATTAAATCTACAATTTAATTGATAAATTTACTTTTATTTGCATTCATTAATTCAAATATATAAGCGATGCTAACCGCACGACCACGAGGTCATATTGGAAACAATTGTTTCAGATGTTATATATATAAACAATTTGTTTTGTGTTGTGAAAGTTTTAAAAACGTATGTAGTCCGCCATGTTTATTTCTTATAGTGGTAGGCGGGAAATTAATAACCGTACCGATTGTGCTGAAAATCGGTGGACGATCGTTAAATTACATAATATTAATAATTCAAACGACGAAAATATGATTGAAAAGTCAAATCGATGGTTGTTCCAATCGAGTGGAAGAAAGATGCCACGCATGCGTACAATGAGCATAACAGGACACATCCGTAGTGGGACATCCGTAGTGGGACAATGTGCGTTACGGGACACTTTTTCGTGCCTGCAGCCGGCGTTCATCGATTTATTAGACGTTGTCACGTCAATATCTTGTAGCTCAAAAACTGCGACGATTTTAGAATTAGAGTTCTTTTAATTCAGAACCATGATTAATTGGTATATATCAACAGTTCTTGGATTGACGTTGAGTTATGGGACAACCTGTGTAGATAACTGGAAGTCTACTTCTATCAGACTTAAGACCGGCTTTAAAGTTGTAACTTGAGGCCAAGTAAAGTATTTCTCCATATGATTAACCTGCAAAGTGTTTGCATGGATTTTACTTCCTGACTGCTATACGCCCTTAGTGTCGCATCGTGTCGTGACGTGCCTATAGTTCTGTGTGTACCCGGCCACAGGCATAAGCTGTATTGTGGAGTGGCCGTTTCTAACCATCCTGTAACACCAGAATAATTAAAATTAAAAAAAAAACAATTGTGCGTACACGTAATAGAAGTTATACAATTGTATCTTAATATATCTGTGTTCGAAATGTTGTAGAGAATAAAAAAAAGTTTAATATTTTGACTCCATTTTTGTTCCAACACAATTTTCTTGGCAAATAAAGTAAATGTATATTTTAATTTGCGATTATATCCTGTTATGGCTATTCATTAAAGAAAGCGTATTCCCCAATAAATCACTAACATATTTTTTTGCCACACAAATAAAATTAGCACATCTGTCGAAATTCACGCAAGTTAATATATACGGGTGCACGTTGCTTCACGCGGCTCCGCCATCTTGACGATTTCGGCTCGAGGGCGTAGCAGAAACGAGCATGCGCATCAGACTCTCGAACTGTTAAATTTCCGTTTGCGCGATTCGCGATCGCATACTGAAATTTCTCCCTTGTCGCGCCTAAAGATGTGTAACTTCAAAAAAAAATTGAGCGAGTTTTTCAGTACCCGCCAGAGATGTGTAATACATATATCTAACTTCAGTCATGTTTTTCTCATGTTGCAAATACACTTATGATATTAAAATCGGACATTGAATTAAACGTGAATCATGGGTAAGTCGTCTCCGCACACGTCGGGGCAACTACGTCGAATATTGGATCATTTGATCCGCACACAGAGAAAAAGGTTTGTTTGAATCAAACAAATATTTATTTATATATGGCGAAACAAATGTTTACTTGGTGGAACAAATTTTTTTTTTTGTTCGTTTAACCAAACTCGGTAAGTAACAAAAATAATTTGTCACGCCTGACCAAATATACACATTTGAGTTGACGAAATCATTTTGTTGGATCCACAGAATCTTTCCTGCTACAAAAGATTTGTTTGAATTAGCAAAATATATTTATTTCGGCATATATAAACAAATATTTTGTTGAGGCAAACAAACCTTTCTCTCAGTGGCAGACCAAAAATTTTTTGAACTTTATAATAAAAGCAGGAAAAAAAATGACTTGGAAAAAAAATAGTACCAAACAGCAGCATTGAATTTTATTTTTAAAAAAAAAAAAAAATACTGCTAATCTTGTTAAAAATTTAATCTTTGAATATATATACTGTATAGAAGTCGCGAGTGGATAGAATTTACTCTACGTTTTTCAGAAGCGTATAATGAGCAGCTTGGGAACTTCACCGTTGCAGTGCGCTGCCGTAACGCCCTGTATCGTCTTAGTTGTTATTTACACGTTAGAGTGCAGCACTGTCGCCCGCTGTCATTCCCCGCACCCCCCACCTATCATTCACTGCAGCTCAAGTTCGTTCAACGGGAGGGGGGAAGGGGTGTTCGAAGAGTTCGACACTTGTCCGCTAGGGACCACCACAAGTCGATGCCCTAGAGATGGTGGCGATTGCGGCGGTGAATTAACCAACTACCTCAAAACCGTATTAGAAATTTTAACCTGGGCTGGCGACTTCTATACAGTATATATATTCAAAGATTTAATCAAAGAGTTTCCCTTTGGCTTTGCGAGCTCTGGTTCGCGCCACCGGCGGCCAGATGGCAGCACCGTGGGGCTGAGACGGGGTCGTGTTCCCGCAGGTGTGGTTCCAGAACCGCAGGGCCAAGTTCCGCAAGCAGGAGCGCCTGGCGCAGCAGAAGGCGTCCTCGCAGTCCTCCGGCGGCGGCGGCGCCGGGGGCGGCGGGGAAGGCGGCCAGCAGGCGGCCGTGAAGAGCGAGTCGGGGGGCGGCAAGGCGGCGGGGGCGGCGGTGCCGGCCGCCCCCAAGGACGTGAAACCCGGCACGCCCGTGTCCACGCCTTCCAGCGTGTCGTCAAACAGCGGCGACGTGAAGCCCGTCAACGGCAGCGGTGAGCACGACCTCACACGACCTCACACGACCTCGCACGACCTCGCACGACCTCGCACGACCTCGCACGACCTCCCACGACCTCCCACGACCTCGCACGACCTCGCACGACCTCGCACGACCTCACACGACCTCACACGACCTCACACGACCTCGCACGACCTCGCACGACCTCACACGACCTCACACGACCTCGCACGACCTCGCACGACCTCACACGACCTCACACTACCTCACGCGACCTCACACGACCCTACCTCCAACTGCACGACCAAACCGCTTCGATAAGAACAAAAAAAAAATTGGTTGTCTGTAAAGTCGGTTTTACGGACGATAGTTTAACGTGACAACGTCATAACAAAAACATTGATGAAATTATTGCATACTTTTATGAATAAAATTTAATCATTTTTATTTTAAAAATAAAAGAATAAATAATACTTGAAATTATACTTGTAATCAGTTTTTTTTAAATGCAAGAATAATTAAACCTTTATTGCCGAAATTGTTGTTGTAATAAGCAATGAAAACCACATTAACTTTTCACTTCGCTTTATAAACAGTTGACGAAACAGTTCACGTGTAGATGACTTGTAATTAATTTTAAAAAACTGGCGTTTAGCTATAAAGTTTAAATATAATTATGAACAAGTTTTCATATAAATAAATTGTAATCAAATATCTATCATCAATTATATGAATCACAATAATTGTTAGTCAATTTATTAGCGTAACGGGACAATGTGCGTAACGGGACACTTTTTCGTGCGTGCAGCCGGCGTTCATCGATTTATTAGACGTTGTCACGTCAAAAAAAAAAAAAACCAAATCCCAGGCCTTGGACCTGATTTCGGACAAATAATTTACTGTCCATCTTGTTGAAATTCATCAAACTGTTAATACCATAAAGTTTCCTTTTTGTCTTTGTGAACTTTGGTTTTTACGCCTTCCGTCCTAGATGGCAGCACGGTGGTTACTCATTTCCGTTCCATGCGACTTCCGTTACAATTCACGAAATTACTCGTACCAAATGCCGTAAATGTATACAGCGTGTATTACATAACTTGTCTGTTAGCAATAAACTCTATATTTTGTAATTCTACCAGGGGTTAAACTCATGCATTACAAAGAAATATCGAAACTCAACCTGTATTCTTTAGTTCCCGGGTGCCAGGGATTCACTCCCCCCCCCCCTTTTTTTTTACACCTGACGTTCCTTCCAACAGGATGGACTCCAGGATCCTATACGCTAACTTGTAAGACGTCTGTGTTTGGTCAGTGAGAGATTCGATTCATCTTTGGTTGAGTGTTTTTCATTGGCCCAGATTTCTCGAAACAAACCTTCAGCTAATAGCAGAAGCAGGACAAGTGCATATGTAGTTTTTTTAAACAAAATTGCTAAATGCATCTACAAAACTGCTGATGGAAAATATAAACCTCTTTGGTAAGCGATTTTGGTGTGGCTCGAGTCAAACTTAAGATAGAGTCTAGCGAGTTTAAACAAGTGAAAAATTTGACATTTTTTTTTATCAACATTAGTCTTAAGTTTTTGACACACTTACCTATGGTAAAGACTACTTATACACTTCCGTGTACTTTAGATTAAAGTTCGACAAACGATAAAAATTCGAAGTAGACGCGAACAGTTCTATCCATGTGGTGTCATCAACATTATCGTTACTACATGCAGTACATAATTTGGAAAACATATTTTTTTTTAAATATTCGGTATTGATCCATGTATCTACTTAATCCTTCGCGAACATCTAATTTAACTCTTTCATTACTTCAAATCTGATCAACTTTAAAATTTCGGTGGGAAAATTCTAAACTAGATATAATTTCATCAAGAATTTATTTTAATCAATAGTGTACTAATTAAATCTCTAAGGATTAAAATCCAGGGCCAATTGTTGAGAAGACTAAAAGGTGGAGAAACATTTTACTGATCTAATTAGAAATTAAATGAACAAGAAAGTAGTAGCCAAATTATTGAAAAAAAGTACAATAACAAATCGTGTCCAATAGTTTGCATAATATCTAAGACATATTTGACAAGGTTTATAAATTGAAATATAGAACAAAATACTACAAAATATTTGGTTTTTCATATAAATTACGTTAATGGTATGTAGCGGTATAGTTTAGGTGTTACAGTTTGCTTGGAGAGAATTATCAAATAACCTTTTTGTTCAGTTATTATAAGTTTTATATCAGTACAAATTTCAGAGAGACCAACAAATTTCTTGGTTAAAAAAATATTATTTCTTTTTTTTTGCGTAATTATTTTGAGAAAGTAGAAAAAAATATATATTTTTTGTTGTTTTCCAGTTAGGCGCGGATTTCTGTAGCTCTGAGATATTTTTAGCGTGTCAAATTATGCATCTTCTACGTCACACGTCTGACATCCACCGCGGCAGACGTGCACAACTAATATAATACAGTAAGAGAGTATGTGTGTGTGCGAGAGAGAGAGAGAGAAAGAAAGACGCACCAAACAACTTAATCTCCACACGGATGTAATGCGCGCTTTTCGTACGAAAATTCCCCCCCCCCCCCCCCGTGCGTGTATGGTTCACCAGGCGATTCAACCTCCCCCCCCCCCTTCTTCCAACACTCCGCTTTGCGGTAAATGTTCACTCCTCGTGGTCGACGTAGGACCAGCGCGACGTTTCGCCTTCCGGGCTCTCGTCATCTTCAGAGGAAATGAGATGTGTAGCCGCGTGCCCCAGCTGCGCGCGCACAATGCCTCCCCCCTCCCCCCTCCCAGTCTCCCACACCACCGCCCCGCCCGCGCAAGAAGCGCCGACCTAAAGAGTCGACAGTAATGGATATATACGACCGGCGGCGAGCAATTTTCTAGATTAAACGTCAAGTGCCCCGGGGGTAGGAGAAGGGGGTTTGGTTTTGGCTGGGGGGAGGGGGGTGGGGGGCGGGCACCCGCCAGATGTATAGCCCTCGTTCGGGTCTCCCCGCCCCAAGTGAAGGGCAGAGAAAGAGAGCTAGAGGGAGAGGGGTTGTGTGATCTTCTGACTTAAGAGAGAGAGAGAGACAGTGAAGGGAGGGGGTGAGGGTTTCACGGTGGTCAGTAGCCGGCGGGAAAAATCTTTCCTTTTTTTTTAGGTCTGGCATGTGTCCGTCAGATTGCGCACAAGTCGTGGTCACGTCTGGAGGAAAGAGATGTCCAAAGATTATATCTAAAAAAGGAACTCCGGATTCCCATCCTCCGAAACCCAACCGCACAAAAACCCCTCCCGTCACAGAAATATGAGGCATCGTCGATAAGCGTTGTTTGATGCAGGCCACTCCAGGCTGTGGGAGGAGTGTGGGAGGTGATGGAGGGGCGTGGCAGTACATCAAAACAGAACCCGGAGAAAGCGAAGGCGCAATTTTGTCCCCTACCCCTTTTCCTTTACCGTTCTTTCACGTGATGGATGGTAGTAGGCACGGACAGTCTCAATCTTCCCCGTGTCTTTTTTTTTGTTTTTTCCTCCTCCTGGGGAAAAAAAGTATAATTTCTCCCTTAGCCGCAAGAAGTGACGTTTCGCACCTGTTACCCCTTGCCGGGTGTGATCTGTTGGTTCTGACGTGATACGACTATGCGCGGAGGTTTTATCACATTTCCTTCGCGATGTTCACTTCTGGGTTTTTTGTGTTTGCCCCTTCAACTCTTCCTTGCGGAAGGTGATTAAAATCCACTGCAATATCACCGTGCATTTCCCTTCCCTAGCCACGACCTGGTGATGGCTTTGAATACAAAACCAACCTCTATGCTATTGACCCCACTCACTTTGTCCCCCCCCCCCCTCCTTTTTTTCTGACTAAATCACTCTGATCGGTGTTCGATGAAGTTCGGACATTTGTAAACTCACAAGGTTTATTACAAGCTTGTGAATTCCTTAATCCTGACTTTTCCGTATTTACAGACAAGCATAGTCTCACAGGTGCCACGTGATGCTGAAGCTTTTTAATTAGAGGGATGAGGTTTTGTTTGTGTGCAGTTATAAAAGTGTCAATTAAATCTTAGAACTTTTGACTTCCAAAATAAATATTTACATGTTAACATATATTTCCTTATAACATGCTGAACCCTACTTCTGAGTAATAATTATACCCTTGTTAGCGACAGTAAATATTGTGTCTTTTATTATGGTTCCCGGACCAATTTATAATTTTTTTTTCTAAAACATAAAAAAAAACCACCAGATTTCTAGGATTTAAGGAGGGGAACTATTTAATAGTTACGAGTGACATGCATAAAATATACATTTCTATGACAAAGAATATATACAAATGGTCAATTCAAAACTTTGTACCACACAATATTATGGACTAATTTCATTGGCCTTTACGTTTCTTGAAACGAATTTACAAACGATTAACTGTGGTTGTATAGTTTTCAGAATTTATTCATAACCATGCTAAAACACAACACCATAGAACCAAAGTCGTTTATGGTACCACAATTAAACGGCTCTGTATGTAGACTACACATGTAAGCTACAAGCATGTACACTCCGTGTGATGTATAAATCTCTCCCTCCCCCCTTCCACCTTTTTATTTCTTTAAAAATGATCTGAAACCACTTCTTTATTTGGAAATTACGTTATTCGATTACGCACAGAGGCTGAAGGCGACAGGATATCTGATTTTATTAGCAGGTTTTCCGAATCGATTGTGCACCAGCCCAGTGCGCTCGATAGGTCGAAGTCGTGTCAAATTCGAAACCCACAACTCTCGTCTTAAACCCTATTATTTCTTCTGTTCTCCCCGCCCAGCCATCATGCACTCTCAAAAAAAAATACTTTAAATGTGGAAAGAATTATTTCGTGTAGGGGTATCATACCTTTCGTCAGCAAGCCAGCAAGGAGACTGAAATGATTGCTCAGTGAATAAAATATGTTTTTTCGTTAATACGCCTTATAAATCGAGCTGCGAGTCTGAAAAGGGGAGTGTAACGAAGATAAGGATATATTTTTGAAACGTTGTAAACTATAGTTTGGGCTTAGTATATTCAGGATTACTCTGAATTTGACCGGCTAACTTCAGCTATATGTTCATCACATAAAAATAGGTTGAAAAACAAACGTATAGGCCTATACTTAGGGATTTTTATTCAACCTTCGAGTTGCTATATAAAAAAGACAAATTTACATAACATTATAATTTTACTACCAAACGTTCGGCAGGGTCTTACTTATTTTTCCACATAAACGCCAAAACGATTGAGAGATTTGTAATATCGTGACACAAGCTTCTCGATGCCTTCTTCGAAGAAGTCAGCCGCCAGTGAATAAAGTTACAGGGCCAGCGCCTGGATCTCCCTCTCCCTCACGACGCCGCTGTGAGGCGGGTGGACTAGTATCTCGGCGCACTGGCTTACGCAACGACTCATCGCAAGTAGTGCGAATAGTGGGGCATAATGCGCCGTGCTATTAGTCCACCCGCCTCACAGCGGCGTCGTGAGGGAGAGGGAGATCCAGGCGCTGGCCCTGTGTTTAAAATAAATGACCGGTTTAGCTTCAATTTCAAAGGCGTATACCAGTCTCGGGAAGCACTTAAGACCATAAGTCCTATAAACGTGTGAAACATACTTTTACGTGGTGAATGTGCAACAGAAGTCTGTTGGTCTAATTCAGACTCACTCTGAAACGTAGTAGGGTAAGTGTTTGCGCATGCGCCAATATAAACAATTTTGACGTGACAACGTCTAATAAATCGATGAACGCCGGCTGCACGCACGAAAACGGATGACTCATTGTCCCGTTACGCTCATTGTACGCTTGCGCCGCATCTATCTCTCTTCCACTCGATTGGAACAACCATCCATTTGACTTTTTCGAGGCACATTAAACTTGAAACACTCCCGTTCGTTTCCTACTTTTCCTATCATCGTCCTATCCTTAACAGAATAACACAGATTGGAAGAAGTTAAATAGCAAACATGCATAAAAGTTATAGTTAAAATAATCTGTTCGTTAAAGTTATAAACATATTTGAATTAATGAGTGCAAATAAAAGTAAACTTATCAATTAAATTGTAGATTTCATTTCACTCCTTCTTTGTATCCATACAAAATAGTGATAATTCAATAAAAATGATTAAATTTTATTCATAAAAGTATGCAATCATTTCATAAACTATCGTCCGTAAACCGACTTTACAGACAACCAATTTTTTGTGTATTTACAGATCATTGCGAGTAATAGGCAAGTTTTCCAAACGTTCAATTCCAGGGGACTCGTGTACTTTAGGAGCAGATATTGTACACACGCGTTAACCTATTTGAATCTAATAAAATTCATTTTGAGCAGAAAATAATTAACTATAACTATGTTTAAAAAAAAAATTTTTAATTTACAATGTAACAACTGTGAGGCGAAATGACGAAGAAAAGTGTGAAAAAAAATTACAATTTCAAGGCATATGGGGAATCCATATAAACGGAATTACAAGAAAATATTATTAGAAGAAAGAACAGTTTGTAATGATTTCAAAAAGGTACTACGTTGCCCGGTCTATTTTCGAACTTTCTATTTACACGACGGATTCACTTTAAAAAATTATGGCCATGTTCCGAAAGATCCTAACCCAGATTTTTTTTTCAGTTGCTGATTTTTTTAAACTTTTTTGTTTAATCTACGTGTAAATAATTGCAGATTGACGGAGTAGTATAAATGTTATGATATTGTTCCTGGTGTCTTACAGACAAAACATTCGCGAAATCCTAACCTGTAATGCCACACGAAAGTCTTAGGTAAAATGCAATGCAGGTAAAATATCCCATTTAAAAAGCACGTCAACGATATCATAAGTATCTTCAAATCCGAATGAATTAAATGGTCCAACCGAGTCCGAAATTCCTGGAAAACCGTTTTGATTTTGATGCTGAGTGGTTCCCAGAAATCACGGCTTATTTCAAACTCGATATATCTTATTCTGTTCTTTATGTGCATGTCTGTAAGGACCTCGTTGTCTAAAAGCCTTAATGTTCCAACATTATAAAAAACTTAATCCCTCACTACAAAATACGGGTTGCATGATCTAAATATTTCACTGTAAAAGAATGTGACACCAGGCCTTCATGAAATTATATTTACTACCTACTGTCTCGCACATGATTTACGCATGTGTGTCATAAGGACGAAGGCCGCATGAGGCGTGAGCGTGCAGAAGGACCTTAATGGTGAGTGCGACCCCCTCACCCATTTTTTTTTCTCTCCTCCCACAGGTCGTAGACGCCATGGTAAAACATCCTTCGCCGCCGGGGACGGGGATTGGCGGGCGCATGCCCCCCACCCTCCCTCTCCCCGCCCCCTTCGCAACCGACCCACGGCCACGTCTTATTGGTCGTTATCGCGTGACGTCACCGCGGTTCGTCCCCTTCTCGCGCGCTTTTATCGACGACGACGACGACCGTCGTCGTAGAGACTTCCCTCCTCGCGCCCCTTCTCTTTGCGAAGCGCTGTCCACCCTCCCGCTTTCCCCTTCCCGCAGACGCTTCCTTGAATACCACGTGACATCCGCTATTCCGCGCGTCTTCCCCTCCCCAGCCCCCCCCCCCCCCCCCTCCCGCTCGACCAGCTGCGAGCTGGTCGCCTGTGCCAGTCCTTCCTGGTCTTCAAGCAGTGACTGCCTCGCGCTCTGATTGCAGCACAGAGATCGATACTGTACGCCTTGTTTACACACAAAATATAATTTTTATAAAAAAAAGTTTTAATATTACTTTTAATAGAGGTACAGGCCCAGCGCCTGGATCTTCTTCTTCCTCACGACGCCGCTGTGAGGCGGGTGGACTAATACTGCGGCGCACTGGCTCCCGCGTCAAGAATTATCGCAATATTTGCTAACAGCAGGGCAGAATGCGCCACGCGATTAGGTCATCCGCCTCACAGAAAAAAAACAACATTTTTTCTACTTTTACAAAATATTCCTTTTGTAAACCAGTTGCCAAGAAATAGTTTGTAATACTACGAACAAGGAAGATATTGTAGCTTTGTTCAACAAATGACCATGCTTATTTTTGCATATATGAAATACGTTTTTCGAGATAATACTGAGTATTTATTACGGAAATTGGCGCATAATTTTATATTTTATATTTTGATTTTTCATTCAAGCATAATATTTTTAAGGTATGGAAAAGACAATCAAATATTCAATAATTTGACTTTATTTTGTTTTGTTATGCTTATTAATGTGCGCAGTTAGTACTGGAAAGTTAGTCAGGGAATGGTTTACAAATGCATTTAACTATTGGAGGTACTGGGACAACTGAAGCGTAAATACCCAGGTAAGAATTCGGAAGTGTATTTAAAAAGCAGTCTGAAATATGATTAGGTTTTGCCAAGAAAACGTTTAAATATGGAAGTAATTGAAACGTAATAAAAATCCTTATTAAGCATTAAACTAAATTCACTTGCGTTGTAAACACAACAAATACATGTATGACACGTGGAATGTGTTTGTAACCCTTTGGGTAAGGCAGATCAGTTAATACCTTTGCTATGGATTTATGACCAGAAATTTAGTAACTGTTCTCTTATTTTTACACCTAATTACAAAAAATAACCTGCATAAAGTCCTTAAATAACTGATCGCACTGTTCATGAATCAAACCGACGATTAGTTGTACTGAAAGTTCTCAAAACGTTTTTTAAAAACAATGGTTCAATAGAAAATGTGGTCCACCTTGGTCAAACCAGTTACTGAAACGATCATGCCTGAACTCTAATAAAAATTTACACTTGCAGTGCAGAGAGAATAAAATGACAACTGTTTACAAAATACCGTTTCAAACTGCATTCGTTCCCATAAGTATTCACACAAAAGACACACATTTTCGAGAATCATTCCTCACAGACACTTGCATGAATTCACGTGATCGTTAGCTCCTTGATATTCAGTTTTATTGAGGAAGACCAGATCATAATATGATAAATAATAAATGTTTCAAGGCGGAAATGTCTAATTTACTCTTTTCAGAATCACTTTAAACGACAGCGCTTTTAATAACTCTGTAAACACGTCATTCCATTTTTTTTTTTGCGGCGACGCAAGTTACTGTTTGATTGTAAAAGTCTAAGACTAAGCTACTATCGTCATAAATAATTTACACATGGCGAGTAAAGGCGGTAAACATTGACACAACACAAAACAAGCATAGTGGCCCAGCTACAGTCTACCCAAACTTAAATACATTCCTACGTTTATTTTGTTTAATCGTATTCATCTTGCAAGAAATAAATGCTGCTATAGTTGGTAATGTGTAACTGTAAGAGGAAATCAGTACACACAAAATAAAACCCATAATGCAGCAGAAATTTTGAAAAAACATTTGCAGATATTATCATTATTATTTCTCCCTTTTTTGGAAAGTGTGACGTGATGTTTATAGCTTAAATACATGGTGCATAAATATTATAATATTCTCCACAATATAGTATTAAATCCACGTTCTCTTATAAAATAAATTAAGTTATCAATTGATAACGTATTAATACACTAGAGCCGATCTTTGCTTAGCACCAATACCACGCTTGTGTAAAACTGCTTTATCGCGTTGTACGATTGCAGCTAGTTGGATTCAATTACATAAATTTAAACTGTTAACGTATAACACTGTGTTGTGCTTGTGAAGATTGTGTTTTGGGGTGTTAAGAAAGTACAGACCACGCGAAAAAAAAAATGAAGAAAGCTTCTGATTAAACAACCCATGGTTACGCCATATATTTTTTTAAGGTGCCGTTCAGACCGTAAATTATTAAAGCATTTTCGACTATTTTTTTTAGTACTCGCCATTACTACTGAATCATTACCTCTTGAAGTTTTTTTTTCCTTCCCTCTTTGAAACCACAGAGGCGACCGGAATGAAATCCACCCCATTAGTGTGCGATTTTGTGGTGTGACGATGAAGAAGGTTTAAGGGGGGGGGGGGGGTAGGTAGGGTTGTTCCCCATACGGCGAGAGGTCGTTCGAGAGGTAGGGAGGAAAAAAAAATAGCGAGGGCGATAAATTTTTCTACGCGCGCATACGTCGCCACATGCCTGAATTCTTTCCCCGCGCGCGTACAGCTGCCAAGTGCGCGCCATTACTCCACTCCAGCCCCTCTCAGACATTCCCCCCCTCCCCCTTCCCGTTCCCCGTGACAGTTACGTGCAAAAGCGGTCCATACCTAGAGACGGGAGACACTGTGAATTCTAAAACAGAAACCTGTTATTGAAGTGGAACCTCCGTGCAGTCCGGTGGGTAAGTCGAGACGATGACTCGTCGGAGCGCTACTTAAAGTACATACAACACCCGGGAGTGGAGCGCTCGATGATGGACAGGGGGAAAGGGAGTGGCGAATGTAGTAGAGTGTCAGACAACTGCGAGGCCGGTATTCCAAGACGTTCGGGTGAGGTAGCGAATAAGCACTACCTTGTTGGGAGACACAACCGTAACCTAACTCACTGGGCCGTATTCCAGAACGTGTCCAAAACGAATCCCAGTGAGGGAACCTATCGGCAATCGTTTTAATAAACGGGTCCCCTTCGCGAGGCTAGAAAATGGTCCCTGAGCATTTTAGCGAACGGTTCGCATCCATTGATAAAATGTTTATGTAAAAAAAATTCTAGAGATAGCAGCAACATCGCACAAAATTATAACTGTATTTCTAATTTTCTCAAGGATTTTTAAGATGCGATTATTTCTTGTGACCATTAGAGTGTGCAGAATGTATTCCAGAATAGTTTCGCTGCCATACATATTCCTTCGGCACACCAATACGCTTGGCACGTACCCCGATGATCACAAAAAATGACTATAAACGAGTTTATGACGCCAGACGCAGGTCCGCCATCTGGACGAAATCAACGAAAAAAAGTGAGCTCCGTGCATGCGCGGAATTTGGGCAACAGATCAACAATGGATAGGACACCAAAATATGTTCCCCAAAAATAAGGGACTGGCGGTGTATTACCGTGCACTAGAGAAAGAATAAGGTCCAGGTGTATCGTATTCAACACCTAAAACCTTATTTCTGTGTCTTGTAATACCAGCCTGACTCTTTGCAGGTTTTTCGTCGCTGTATCTGTTAACGATTGTGAACCTTTGGTGAGAACTTCCCATTTTGCACTTTATTTGTTTAGTTTAATTTTTCAAGTGTTGGACATGCCGATACATAAAGTACACAGGCAGCAGAAGGTAGATCCCAGCTGTGGGAGATGTCTTAATGTTGGAATCAATTACTGAGTCACTGGTAGATGCTGCCGCCATAACCAAAGCAACAGAGAAAGCCCCACACTGGTTAAAGTGAAAATCATTGTCGTCCATGGTTGATCTAATAAAGCAACTGCCAAGAGGCTAGAGCCATACTGAAATCTCAGGTGTGTAATAGCATAGTAAAAAAGAGTGTCTACTTTGGGGAAATGGAGTGTTCATTCCTCCATTACTGAGATCACAACTGTTATAGGCGCTGTGTGCAGTTCATGATGGACTGGTAAGGTCTAAATCTTTGGCTCACAGTTAGATACATGTGGTGGTCAAAAAAGGACATTGAATTTGAACTTATGGTGGGAAGTTGTCGGCAGTGTTAGCAGTTACGAAATAGTCAATTTAAGATAACGTGAGGTTACTTGGATTACAACTACAGAAGCATAAACCAGAAATTTAATTTTTTTTATTTTTAAACCCTGTTTTTACGTTAATAGTTTGTTTCATCAACAACTGTTTCTGCCAAAGGTTTTAGATAAAGATTAGGTGTTTCACAATAAATTATAATGGATTCGATAGTACATCTATTAAAAAAGGATTAACATTTTGTCTGTCTACCCTTGTTATTTCCTCCCCTTGCAGTAATGATATTTACTAAAAAAATTATTTTAAAATTTTTTTTAGGTAAATATCATATGATTTACAAACAATTTTAACGGATCTGACAGTGTACTTACTAACGTAGTTATGAATATTTTAAATTCTACCCCTTATTTTTCCAACTCCTTGCAGCAATGGTTCGTCTAATCAAACATTTTTCACTTAAGTTTTAGATAAAAATTATTAGATTCATTCATAATTCGTAGGAATTCAATGTTGTGCCTACGAAGGGAGGTATGATATTTTTGTCCTCCAACCCTTGTTTTTTCAACCCCTTGCAGTTATGTTTGGTTGTATCAAAAAGTTATTTAGAAAAAATATTTTGGTATTACTCCTACAAGTTATAATACGTTGAAAGGACGGGATATTTTCCATATTATGGGAGTTATAGCGTTTTTTCCGTTCTTCAAAAAACCTTCCCCATTTCTACTTCCTTGGTCGGATATTGCCCATTAACGAACTCGAACAAGATTTTCCACTACTAGATTTTATGTATCAGTTTGGAAGTTATTTGTGAAAAATTGCGACAGTTATTGTGTCCAAAACGTTTGAGTTGACTGTGGTTTTCGGGTCTGTACAATGAAACGAAAAGCTATATAGAAATTATCCGTAAGTCGCTTAACGGTAATGGTTACAATAGGTAGAATTTATTTTAAATATACCTAAAAGATAAAAAAACTTTGTATAATGAGGTTTTAAGGGAAAGCTATGTCAAGAGATCAAAAGTGAGTGTTATGTATAGTGTTCTTTGGTAACTCTGAGTATTTCGGGAACACCTGGAACTAATTAGATTTATTTTTGTCTATGGCTGAATTTGTAGGGGGAATCAATATGTCAAGCAATTACATAACATTAATGCTATCTATATAACATAATTTCGTAAAGATCACACTTAATTTTATGAGAAAAAAATCACTTAATCAGCTCATCAATGTTTACATTAGTCAATAATGTAGAAATTGTCGTCAATCATGGCATAATGGCTTTCTGATGACAACAATACTGGACCAACCACATACAGTACGGGTTTATGAAATTTTAATATATTTTCATGTAGAGCTGAACTGTATTCCAAGAAGCAACACAGTAGCTGGGTCTATGCTATGCTAAGGATTGGGTGTACCCGTAGTCAGATAAGAGACGAAGTGTTGTGTCTGTGTTCTAGCCAAGCTGAGCGAGGACGCCGCGAAGTGGTCGGTGCTGGCCTCCTCCCAGCCCTGCCCCGCGCCGCTGCTCGGCAAGGCGCCACCGCACCACCAGCACCAGCACCAGCACCTCAACTCCATGTCGCACCACCACGCGGCGCTGGCGTCGCCCTTCTCCTCGCTGCTGGGCGCCGCTGCGGCCGGCGGGGGCCCCGCCAGCTACCTGCTGGGGCCGGGCGACCCTCTCAGCCTCAACAAGGTCGCCTCCAACCACCTGTTCTGAGGCGCGGTGGAGCGCTTCTGCACGTTCGACGCTACGAACTAGGCCGTGCTGGTGGCTAATGCCACCGCCGCAGCAGCTGGGCTCCGGATACCAGCTCAGCCTAAAATACGTTGTCTCCAACCATCTGCTCTGATGTGCGGTAAAGCGCTTCTGCATGTTCGACGCTGCTGGGCTCCGGATACCTGCTCAACCTCAAATACGTCGTCTCCAACCACCTGCACTGATGTGCGGTAGAGCGCTTCTACATGTTCGATGCTACGAACTAAGCCGTGCTGGCGGCTAATGCCACCGCCGCAGCAGGTGCCTATTGTATGCTGGGGTCCGGATACCAGCTCAGCCTAAAATACGTCGTCTCCAACCACTTGCTCCGATGTGCTGTGGAGCGCTTCTGCATGTTCGACGCTACGAACTAGGTCGTGATAGCAGCTCATGCCACCACTGCAGCAGGTGCCTATTGTATGCTGGGCTCCGGATACCTGCTTAGCCTAAAATACGTTGTCTCCAACCACCTGCTCTGATGTGCGGTGGAGCGCTTCTACATGTTCGACGCTACGAACTAGGCCGTGTTGGCGGCTAATGCCACCGCCGCAGCAGGTGCCTACTGTATGCTGGGCTCCGGATAACTGCTCAGTCTAAAATACTTCGTCTCCAACCACCTGCTCTCATGTGCGGTGGAGCGCTTCTGAATGTTCGACGCTACGAACTAGGTCGTGATAGCGGCTCATGCCACCACTGCAGCAGGTGCCTATTGTATGCTGGGCTCCGGATACCTGCTTAGCCTAAAATACGTTGTCTCCAACCACCTGCTCTGATATGCGGTGGAGCGCTTCTACATGTTCGACGCTGCTGGGCTCCGGATACCTGCTCAACCTCAAATACGTCGTCTCCAACCACCTGCTCTGATGTGCGGTGGAGCGCTTCTACATGTTCGACGCTACGAACTAGGTCGTGATAGCGGCTCATGACACCGCTGCAGCAGATGTCTACTGTATGCTGGGCTCCGGATAACTGCTCAGTCTAAAATACTTCGTCTCCAACCACCTGCTCTCATGTGCGGTGGAGCGCTTCTGAATGTTCGACGCTACGAACTAGGTCGTGATAGCGGCTCATGCCACCACTGCAGCAGGTGCCTATTGTATGCTGGGCTCCGGATACCTGCTTAGCCTAAAATACGTTGTCTCCAACCACCTGCTCTGATGTGCGGTGGAGCGCTTCTACATGTTCGACGCTGCTGGGCTCCGGATACCTGCTCAACCTCAAATACGTCGTCTCCAACCACCTGCTCTGATGTGCGGTGGAGCGCTTCTACATGTTCGACGCTACGAACTAGGCCGTGTTGGCGGCTAATACCACCGCCGCAGCAGGTGCCTACTGTATGCTGGGCTCCGGATAACTGCTCAGTTTAAAATACTTCGTCTCCAACCACCTGCTCTCATGTGCGGTGGAGCGCTTCTGAATGTTCGACGCTACGAACTAGGTCTTGATAGCGGCTCATGCCACCACTGCAGCAGGTGCCTATTGTATGCTGGGCTCCGGATACCTGCTTAGCCTAAAATACGTTGTCTCCAACCACCTGCTCTGATGTGCGGTGGAGCGCTTCTACATGTTCGACGCTGCTGGGCTCCGGATACCTGCTCAACCTCAAATACGTCGTCTCCAACCACCTGCTCTGATGTGCGGTGGAGCGCTTCTACATGTTCGACGCTACGAACTAGGCCGTGTTGGCGGCTTATGCCACCGCCGCAGCAGGTGCCTACTGTATGCTGGGCTCCGGATAACTGCTCAGTCTAAAATACTTCGTCTCCAACCACCTGCTTTCATGTGCGGTGGTGCGCTTCTGAATGTTCGACGCTACGAACTAGGTCTTGATAGCGGCTCATGCCACCACTGCAGCAGGTGCCTATTGTATGCTGGGCTCCGGATACCTGCTTAGCCTAAAATACGTTGTCTCCAACCACCTGCTCTGATGTGCGGTGGAGCGCTTCTACATGTTCGACGCTGCTGGGCTCCGGATACCTGCTCAACCTCAAATACGTCGTCTCCAACCACCTGCTCTGATGTGCGGTGGAGCGCTTCTACATGTTCGACGCTACGAACTAGGCCGTGTTGGCGGCTTATGCCACCGCCGCAGCAGGTGCCTACTGTATGCTGGGCTCCGGATAACTGCTCAGTCTAAAATACTTCGTCTCCAACCACCTGCTTTCATGTGCGGTGGTGCGCTTCTGAATGTTCGACGCTACGAACTAGGTCGTGATAACGGCTCATGACACCGCTGCAGCAGATGTCTACTGTATGCTGGGCTACGGATAACTGCTCAGTCTAAAATACTTCATCTCCAACACCTGCTCTTATGTGCGGTGGAGCGCTTCTACATGTTCAACGCTACGAACTAGGCCGTACTAGCGGCTAATGCCACCACTGCAGCAGGTGCCTTCTACCAGCTAAGCATCAACACTGCTGTCTCCAACCTGATATTCTGAAGCCGTTATACCTACTTGGCCTTTAGATAAATTCTACTATCGTCACCTGTCTACAGACTTGATAGTATCCTACGAATACATTGTGTACTTAATATCATCGCGTTGTAATACTCTCGTGTGTTAAATATGTGGCTGTGAAATGCCAATTAGTATTATTATGCCATTTTAATAGCAAAAATGATTTTTTACATATGCCATGAGTGTTAAAAGCAATTTATTAATTTGGAAATACCTTTGTGTACTTTCATTATATAAATAATATGATTTTATAAATGTTATTTATTTTGAAAAGGACTTATTAGTGTACAAATAGCATAACCATTACTAACTTCATGTGTGCATTTCAAATCTAGAACATAAAAGATTATTTTCCAGTGAAAATAATTTATGTTTATTTTTACACTTTATATAATATTATATTTATTTAACATGTATAGTAACTTTTATATTTATTATATTGGTTTTATAAGGACAATAACTTTTTTATATATTACATTTGATGTTCACCCTTTTTTTAGAAATGTGCTTTTTTTTTAGATACAACCGTTTTTGACATCATCTCATTTCTTAGATACCTCACTTCGTAAATTCAGAGATACTGTGATACTTAAAATAATTTATCCATTGGGTTGATGACACTGAATAACATTAAAATGTATATACTTAATCTCGCAAATTTTATGAGAAAACACATAAAAGTCTCTTAAGTTTTTCTTTTGAATGATCAGACAGTTGACAAAACAATTCCGTGGAGAGAGTAATTTAGTACAAATTAAATCAGTGTTCTTTATTTTTCTCATTTATTTGCCTCCATATTGGTAGTGTGTATGTTTCGGTACATTTTTATTGAAAATGGATTTTTGATGACTTGAAAACTGTCCGAACCCCGTTAAAATAACCGTCCTCGGAACTTCTGTACGTCTGTCTGTTGACTTAATAAGTATCTTTCAGTGGGCTATAGACTGTTGTGAATGTTCAGAGTTTTCGCAATTGTCTGCGGAGAGCCTGTTTTCAGTGTTCAGTGTTAAGCATCGTGTGACAATATACAGTTAATATTATATATGTCAGGAGCTGACTTTCCTGCGACATCAGAAACGCCAGTGCTTCAATAAAGACACTGGAAAATTATAGACTGTTTCTCGCACTGTTGTACATTATTTAGAAGTATTTTCTCGATTTATAATGATGATGTTTCCGTCACATAAGATTTAAGTGTGTCATGAATGTAAAAGTGTCTAAAGAAATATCAAATAAATTTTAGGCTCTATTGTATTCTTGTTCGACTATTGACCACCAGAGAAATTCTTTTTTATGTTATGTAACCCCATACTATATTTTGGAACCTGCAGTGAAAGCTGTCTTGGATGTTACCCAAACGCAAACTTTATATCTTTGTTAAATTTTATAATATTTAAAAAAATATATTACTCTTCACTTCATCAATGAAAATATTTTCTCAGGTAATCAGAGAGCCTCAGTTGTTAATGGCCAAACTCTGGGAATCAATTGTACTTTTCAAAAGCAATGACCTGTAAAAAAAATTTTAAATCCTTCGTTTAGGAGACTTAGTGTTTTCCTAACTTTTCACTTCCTTGCCGTATAAAAGCGTTAATAACTACAGATATACTGAAGCCACAACATATCTGATCGAACCATTAGAATGATAGTTTGTTGGATTTACTCTCAGTCAATCTTGTTTTCAATCTTCATCATCAGTTGGAAAATTAAACGGTATCATTTCGAACATTTGAAAATTTAAAAATTTGTAGTAGTGAATTTTTTTCGCAAAGAAACTTCCCTTTTTTTAAATCTATACCACTTTTTCTTACATTCAATCATCATATTCTAGTTCCATCCACTTCAATGTTACTTTTATATCTTGGGATACCAAAGTCAAGTACATTAGCTGCCATTTTATGTGAGTTTGGTCATTTATAACTAAGATTTGCAGTATAGATAAAAAAAATTACCTATTGGTCACTCCGGATGGTATACCTCTGCTTAAAAGTCTGTTCATGTGTGGTGAGTTGGTTTTTAGAAAGAAAAAACAAAATAAAAAAGAAAGAGAACACGCCCATCACGTATGGTATCAAGGGAATATGAGCTAGAAGTATTCAATGCAGTGGTAGAGAGAGAGAGAGAGAGAGAGAGAGAGAGAGAGAGAGAGAGAGAGAAGTTGGATACGTACTGGCTCTGATATGAGCGGAAACCTACACTATTAAAAAATTTCTACTTAAATTTGCGATCGAATTGTCCAGTGACGTTAAAAAAATTTCAATTTAAATTTAAGAACAAATTATTCAGTGATGTTGGTAAATTTATCATTATATTTGTAAATTACCGGGAACTAAGCTCATTTATTTCGAAAATTAATTCACAAGAATAATCTTGGTATGTAAGCAAAACATTCAAAAACTGCTTAAGACTACTGCAAAAAAATTATATTTTTTCCACTAGTTTGTTTTCCCAGTGGGAATGTTTTCGAAAACATTTACGTGACATTAGGTAATTGTTATTTATTTTGATAGATATTACATGTAAGCTTTTTTTTTTGTTTATTTATTGAAACAGTCCACGTATTATGAGGGGCGCAACAACTAAATTTCCAAAAGGGGGAGGGGCAATATACCTTTTTTTAAAGAATAATCGATCCTCCTATTGAAGCGGGGGGTCCGGGGGTCCTCCCCTGGGAAAATTTGGATTTCAAGGTGGAAAATGGTGCTATTTAAGCAGTTTTATTATCTAAAAATTGATTACACAGCATTTTCTTTGCCCCCGTTTGCCCCCACTTCAAGGTTTCAGAGGGGGGGGGGGGGGGGCAAAATACCCTTGCCCCCCCCCCTGTGTTGTTGCGCCCCTTCGTATTATAATACCATTCTCTTTTGAACAGCCCGTGAATGTTCCCCGCCCACAACCCCCATATTCCCGCCTTGCCTCGTAAGAACGAAGGTATTGCGATATATACCTATCCCACAAAGCGCTGTATTGCCTTGCAAAATCAGCAACGAGCTTGCGGGTGTGGTCTATGTCCGCCATTACTCTATGGACCCATCGCTCCACTCAAACCCAAGTTGCGCTGGTGTTTAAGAAAGCGTGCTTACGCAGTGCGCAGTCGTTTCTTCATCTTAGTTAAACTGGGTACGTAGTTGCCGCATGTAAAAAAAATCAGTAAACGTGTATAAAAAAAAAGATATTTTGTGTCTGGTCATTAGCGAAAGCTGATGTCAAACGTAACCGAATATTTAAAAAAAAAGTTCTTCAGTCGAGAGCAAGCCGTCATCAGACCAGCTTCTTCAAGTCAGCCACCGGATGCCATTCGACACCGAGAAGGTCAAGTTTTTAATTCATTTATTTTGTGGAAATTAAATGTTCGTGGTGGTGGTAGCTTTTGTTTTCCCAGGTATAACTAATTGTGAGACACCATATGATACATTACGAATAACCTATGCTTCCGTTTTAACTCACGTAACTAATGGCTATTTTTTTTTCTCGCGTCCTTTGATTCATGAGTAGGCATATGTATTTACGAATATTTATGATGCTAAAATAATTAAGGTTCCCCACTTTTACATTCGTTTTCAAAAAAATTTAAAAATTAAGCTTTATATGTTTAACTAAAAGTTAAGAATTTTTAAGAATATTCAATTTTAACACATGATAGATACACATAAAAATCCCTAGACCTTTAGATGCGAGTTTTATGTTGGAAGGCTGGTGGTAGGGTGGAGTACCATGTGAGTATAAACCTATTGCAGTAACTAAGCTGCTTATTCGGGGATCGAATTTGGTACCTAGTGTGACTAAGTATTTTGGCCACAGATGTCATCTGATATGAATATATATTATCAATATTGCCTACTAAATTATTCACTACAAGTCTTAAATATTTAAAAAAATAACGAACAAAGTTTATTGAGGTGAGGTGGGCTACTCTGATGATCATTTATTTAAGGGAAAGAGGAAAAACGTTTGTGTGAGGTTTTATAGAGTTATTTATTTTTAAGCGATGATGAATAAAATTTTCAACCATCATAATTTTCGTCCACAATTTTCCCACGTGTTAGTAATTTAATCTATGAATCCACGATGTTATTCGGACGTTTGGAAGCGCACGGTTTGGTTGAGACTAGTAAAGCTGGAGTCACAATGCCCCGACGGACACGCCTAGCTCAGCAGCCAATGAAACACAAGGTCGCCGTGACGTCACCACGACGAAATACGCATCTGGACGACCCGCAAGGAAAAGATTCCATTTCTTATTTCGTCGTGTCGTGCCGCGCGACAGAACGCAAAACGGAAACCAAACAGAACTAAACAAAAAAAAAATTGGTTGTCTGTAAAGTCGGTTTATGGACGATAGTTTAAAGTGACAACGTCATATCAAAACATTTATGAAATTATTGCATACTTTTATGAATAAAATTGAATAATTTTATTGAATTATCACTATTTTGTATGGATACAAAGACAGAGTGAAATGAAATCTACAATTTAATTTATAAATTTACTTTTAATTGCATTCATTAATTCAAATATGTTTATTACTATAACGAACAGATTATTTTAACTATAACTTTTATACATGTTTGCTATTTAACTTCTTCTAATCTGTGTTATTCTGTTAAGGATAGGACGATGATAGGAAAAGTAGGAAACGAATGGGAGTGTTTCAAGTTTAATGTGCCTCGAAAAAGTCAAATCGATGGTTGTTCCAATCAAGTGGAAGAGAGATAGATGCGGGGCAAGCGTACAATGAGCGTAACGGGACAATATGCGTAACGGGACAATGAGTCATCCGTTTTCGTGCGTGCAGCCGGCGTTCATCGATTTATTAGACGTCACGTCAAAAAATATTATTTACTTTGTAAATCTTTATGCTGAAAAATTAAATTTAGTTTTACATTTAGGTACACTTTCACATTTGTAGTTTATGACGTTTGTTTTAATTTTTAGCATGCCTGACAGCGGAATTATTTTTTTGGACCTTTATCAACATATCTATTCCTTGCTTCTTTGTTTCTAAAATAAACTTAATCTCACTTTGTGCAATAGAGGGCTAAATGTTACATTGTTTCGCACTTCAGGTATCAACAGGAAATAAAAAGATTCCTATGGGACCTACACCTTTTTTTTGGTGCATTATAACTGTATTTTAATGACATATTTGGTTTGGGATGATTTGTCGACAGCCGCATTAGAGTTCGTTGTGTTGGTACGCTTGTTAACTCTGTCTTGCTGAAACGATGTACGACACTTAATCGGATTCGCCATGAGATGTTGGTCGCGGCATTGTGAATCCAGATTCAAGGCTGGTTTGAGGCGTTTCGCAAGGTTCGAGTTTCGTCGAGAGCACAGCCAAAGGTGAACGTTCAAGATCGTCGAAGAACCGAGTCAAGAGTGCGCGAGACAGCCAGCAGCTTCTGGAACTTGCAAGATCTCGAGACCTCATTGCGCACCATCAGGCATGATCGTGGACCGCACTTTAAAAATAGGCCAATTTTCATAAAATTCTGCAAATATTACAGAGGTACCATAATGAATCAATATGCATAGCTTAGTTCAAATAAAATTTAAATAATTTTAATTGCTTTAAACACTGTTTTTTTTTATTCAGTTGAATATAAGAGCAAAATCAAAAATAAACAGAAGCTATCATACAAGGAAAAATTAAATTTTGAAGAGAACCTCTGAACTCTGCCAGTCCTTTTGGAATGGATATTGGAAGAAAATAAATGTCAAAAAGAAACTAAAATTACCAAAACATTCCTTATGTACGTGTACGTACATGTATAAATAACGGTTCCTTGTTATAGACTCGTCCGTATAAAGAACTACACTCTGTATGTTAAATATTTGCAGTACACAGTAATACTATATGACCACGAAAATAACGAAACGTTCAGTGAGACTGTAATAGTACTATTTAAAACCTCAGTTTCAGCGTACCGCATTTAACCATAAACAAAGCAATACCGTTTTACATACATAAATACACTTTAAGTTCACGTAATAATTTAAAGAAAGATAAATTAACTTGACTGAGTTTATATCAACTGTATTTGTTTTTAGTACTATAAATTGATTACACTATTATCTCATACATATATGTACCTTAGTGTTATTGATCAAAGGAAACAATAGCTGAACATACACGTAATACACAATTATACTTCTCAAAGGTTCTCGCACTGTCTATTAAATATCAAAGCATATCAGATTATTTTTGAATCATCAACAATTAAAGTACAGGCTGTCCATAAAATAATCCCACAGTTTCAATGGTATAACAGTTTAATTTAGACTATTTACAACAAACAATTCACTAAATTTAAGGTAAACTAACCTAGTGTTTCTTTAAAATGTTCAATATGTGCACCTTTAGATATACGGCATGCATCCAACCTAAAGTCCGATATTCCAACACTTTGGTTAACACCTCCAGAGTAATGGAAGCAATAGCCTCTTCAATTCTGTGTCTTAACTCTGGAAAATCATTAGGTAGCAGCGGAACGTAGACACGATCTTTTATAAAGCCCCAAAGGGGAAAAATAATCGCATGGCGTTATGTCAGGTGAACGTGGAGGCCAGCGAAAAAGAGCTCTGTCGTCTCGACCATTACGACCAATCCAACGGCCAGGTACTTCGACGTTCAACTATTATTTTGCAAAGAGATTCCAATGGGGAAGGGCTCCATCCTGTTTGCCAAATAAAGTTTACAGGTTCACCTTCTAATAACTGGGGAAAGAGACCTTCTTTCTCGCTGCAAGCGAGATAATAACAAAGCAGTATTTGCTAATGCGCATATATAAAACTGTTTGAGTGACTCTTTAATTATGACCTTGAACCAACACTCTTCAAAGCTTACTGTAGATACAATTATTATATTTTATTGGGACATTCTTTTATGGACATACTGTACGTAATATATGCACTCGAAATAAATCTCGGGGGTTTGTTAAGCACGGAATCATTCAAAGACCACTGGTTTTCCATGAACCGTAGGGATTGTTTACTTTCCTTCGTTTAACAAAACTTCATTTATCGACGGAATCAATCAATAGATTATCGTCCACATATTACGATTTATACCAGTTTATGTCCTCTGGATTTATTATTTACGTGTAATCGACTTGGCGTCACTATGCCATATGAGTTTTGCATACTTTTAATGGCTTCATATACAAACACACATAAATCACTCCTACGTAAGATATTGTGCAATACATTCCTATATATCCGACAACTAGTCTTTCAGGTCGGTACTAATCCGTTTCAAAGCAACGGATTCCTAGCTATATTTTATAATAAGCTGGATTACTCAGGAGCATCACTTAGTATCCTTAGTATCACACATTATGGAATCCGACCTTGGAGGACGCTCTCGATTATTTACCGTTCCATTCAAATTACCGGCAACAATACCGACGTCAATGACGTCATTATTTAAATAAATATCAACAATCGAAACAATCAGATATTGTCAATCAGTTTATGTTTTTACCAAAATAAATTTAAAATAAGAATTATTGAAATGCAGGTCCCTGGAGTGCTTTCAAGAATCTCCACCGAAAGTTTCTTGTCCAAAATAACTCTGAATAACACGTGTTTTTTTTAGCTCTTCTCACTCGCCTAAAAATGCAGTTTAACAAAAAATAGTGCGTGGAGTCCCTCCGCGCGGAAGAAGTGAAACTTCACTGTTTACTTCGCTGCAATAGCAAGAATACCACGCGCATGTGCTTGGGATCTACCGACTCACTCTCTTTCTCTCTCCTACTTTCTACCTTTGTGTATCTTTCTTTCTATCTCCCTCTTGAGTTGGAATATTGGACGCTACTCGTTGCTAGTAACATTGACGTGACAACGTCTAATAAATCGATGAACGCCGGCTGCACGCACAAAAAAGTGTCCCGTAACGCACATTGTCCCACTACGGATGTCCCACTACGGATGTGTCCTGTTATGCTCATTGTACGCATGCGTGGCATCTCTCTTCCACTCGATTGGAACAACCATCGATTTGACTTTTCAATCCTATTTTCGTCGTTTGAATTATTAATATTATGTAATTTAAAGATCGTCCACCGATTTTCAGCACAATCGGTACGGTTATTAATATCCCGCCTACCACTATAAGAAATAAACATGGCGGACTACATACGTTTTTAAAACTTCCACAACACAAAACAAAATTTTTATAAATATATATAACATTTGAAACAATTGTTTTCAATATGGCATCGCTAACTACCAATCCAAAGGTTGACGGATCGAATCCCGGCCGCTGCAATACTTTCATTTTTGTACTTGTAAAAATAAATACGGCGCGCGCGACACTACAAAAGTAATAAATATATTTGAATTAATGAATGCAAATAAAAGTAAATTTATCAATTAAATTGTAGATTTCATTTCACTCCTTCTTTGTATCCATACAAAATAGTGATAATTCAATAAAAATGATTCAATTTTATTCATAAAAGTATGCAGAGGTAGATTTTATTATACAAAAGATTGAAAAGTTTTATAAAAATTTATTTCTTAAAGAATATAATATTTTTAATGCCTAAATGGTTTGGTTGCAAAAAACCTATCACGGCTCAGTCTCAGGCCGAATATATTTCATTTTCTTCTGGATCAATCATTTCATCAATGTTTTGTTATGACGTTGTCACGTTAAACTATCGTCCGTAAACCGACTTTACAGACAACCAATTTTTTTATAATTTAAGAACTAGTTTCAAAATTTTTAACTTTTACCTTCCTTGAAATTTTTCAACATACATTTTTCATTTGCGCGACTTTTTAAACCTATGTTATTCACTTTTAATTGATATTTCATCTAAACTTATAAAATATGTTTTGAAAAGCTTTTTTTAAATTATTTTGTTAAAAAAAAGTCACAAGCTAAATTTACAACATTTGTTTCAAATTGATCTGAAATTGTTTATGAATATTTCACTTGAGCGTTAATCTCTATCACGAATGATTTCCAATATTCTTCATAAAACAATTTTGAAAGTATATCAGTCTGTTTACATTACGAATTACATCGTAACGGGATATAATTATATTAAAATTAATTTCATTTGGGAAGTTATTGTGTTGTTATTATTATCAGCAAACATTTCACGTCGGCAAAAACCATGTAGGGGAGTTGACTTTCGTAGCGCAGTTGAATGCACGTGAGCTTTCTGTCCAATGGATTTTGGGTTCGAGTTCGGATGAACAAGTGAACATGTTTTAAATACTCGTGTCTCTTGATAATACTCGATAGAGATAAAAATTAAATATCAAACTTTAAACTATTCATTAATAGAGGGGGTGTTATTGGTAACGAATTATTACCATCGAGCCAAGGTTTTATTAATTACATTATTATTTTAAAACGTTTTTAAAAATAAAATAAGAATCCACGACAAACAGTAGCGTATGTAGAACACTTATAAGGGAGGGTCACGCAGTGTGTTTCTATCTTAACGGTCGTAGACTTATCAGTTCATGGGCTGCAATGTCAGTCGAAGTCATCAGGTTTTTCTTTTTTAATTTCTTCTGTAAGTGGGCGCTAGAAATCTAGAGCATTGCTACAATCCAGCGTTAGAAACGAAACTAGAATATGTGATATTAAAAAAAAAAAGACAGGGCTACTATTTGGCTACCGAACATTCAAGTCTTAGCAAAAGTTGCTTTACAAAATAATTTACCACCCCTTCCTCTCCTTCACCATGTAACTAATTCCGTGTTATACTTTCTACTGAGAAGAGAGTTAAGTTTTTTATAAAATTTAATTAATGTGATTTAGTTTGTTTTGAAAACATGAGCTATCGATATGGATACTAAACAATGAAAAATGTATCACAAATAAATATTTGGTTGTATGATTCAATTACTGTGATTCACAATTAGACCATGTTGCAGGTAAGCTAATTTAAGACGTAAGTTTTATAGTTCATCAATGGAAAAAATATACCACTAGGTACTTAACTAAAATTATTTAAGTGAAAGGTTTTTTGTAATAAAATTGTATTGTTCAAGTATGAAAATTGGTCAATACCTCCATAAATATTTTATGTTCTCCATGGTGACGGTAAAAAAGTATTTTAGTAAACGACTCGAAGTAATAGATAGTTTTGAAGTGATTGAATTATATAACGGTGTTTAATTCTATATCCGCCAAAGTTAATTTATATTTAAAAATTAAATGCGCGTAGATACTTATGTAAGCACGTTAGAAGTTATACTCACTAGGCAAAATAAAAACTAACTTTATTTTGCATGCAAATCATTAATAGAACTAAAATAATTAAAGGACTACAGTAATATAATAAATACTGTTAGTAAGGTTTTAATTCAATAAAATTTAAAAGTTTGAATAAATACTTAGTATTTAGTTATAATCATATGTAAAAATTAATTATTTAATTTAGTAAAATGATCGAAAAAGTTTTAATTAATAATGAAAATCAATATTATTTTTTCTAAATTAATAAGTAAATATATCTTATTTAATCATCAAATCAAGTATTAAATTATTATTTTTAATGTTATTAATTATTAAATTAATAAGTTATTCTAACTTAATAAATTAATAAGTTATTATATTAAATTCATTCTATTAAATTGATAAGTTATTATAACTTATTAATTTTCATTAATTATTAAAAAAATGTAATAAAATATCATAATACAATACATTATAGGTATGTACGGGAACATAACCTCACTTATTTAAATACACTTAAAAACAAACTTGAAAGTTTATCAACAAAATTTCTATCCCTAATATTCAGAATAAATAAATGGTTTTAATAAATGGACCAGTATTCAATATAAATCTCCAAATTAAATGATTTATAATAACATATATAATATTTGTTGTGTGTAGCCATTATTTAATTATGCGAACATTTCGTTTCATGGTGCGCGCGCATCGTAAAAATTCACTATCATCATTTTTTTTTTCATAACGCGCCTAACGAAGTAGGCTATAACTTCATAATAATAACATAATGACTAGTTAAATAACGTTTACGCTAGTTGGTTAGCCTACGTGCCGTACTAAAATAAATCACGGTAAATGCCTAGACACATATTTTAGATTATTCTTTCATTATATAAGTTTAGAATTATATACGGTACGTTAATGCTAATTTTTATAATTTCTTGATGCGATAAGTATTACTTCAAGCTATTTATGTCTATTATTTAGTAAATAAATTACAATTATTTTCTCAAAGTTTGTTTTTGGAAAACATTTTCAGACTAAATGCTGAATTTAATAAAAAAAAAATCGTCTAAGTAGAAATGTTGTAGGTACCTACATCAAATTTTATGCAATTATGATACACGGTCCGATACCTATATGAAAGAGTTGCGATGTTAATAACTTTAAAAACCAAAACTCTCTGGTTCTACTCAATTTTTGATACAATTATTAGATGGAAGGGGGGGGGGGGGGGTGAATGTAATTGCACCACAAATACCACAAGTACCTATTTATATCTAAAACTAGATTTTGTAGAGAAGCACGGAACGCTTATTGTTGATAATTTTTTTTTAATTTGTCAGACATGCTTTTAGACATTGCGAGGACATATTATTATTATTATTATTATTATTCGTTATCAAAACGAAGACACATTTTTGTCTACTGGAGGTTAAGTAATACCTGTAAAGTTTTAAATGTTTTGTATTTAAAGTCTAAGTATATATCACCATAAAAAAGTTTTAATTGAACAACAGAAGCTTGGAACGTCTCTTTTTACTTCCCTTCCCCATCTAACCTCTCTCTCCCCCCCCCCCCCCCCCCCCCTCCTTCCACACCTAAAAAACAAACACAAAACACACAGGTATGTTTCACAAATCTAGAAGCTGGCGAGCCACCGGAGCTGGTCGCTGGTCAGCTCCACGCCGTTCCGCCGCCGGCCGCCAGGGGCGCTAATGAGCCCGCACACCCGCACGGGTAGAGAAAGGCCTCTGCGCGCCACGATTTACGCTCCCGCCTCGCCCTCTAAATTACGAAAAATTGGATATAAATCAGAATACACACACACACCTTTGTTTTGATTATCTAATTCCCGCCCGCCCTAGCCGAACGAATAAAAACGCTAACTGCACACGCACGTAGTATGTATTCGCACACATCCCCAAATGCACGTATCGTATCTTTCCTCTTGATACGGTCGGGGAATTTCAAAATAATGTTGCTCCCGTTCGTATTTACATTCCCCAGGCGTTTTTTCCCCCCTCCAACCTTCTCTTCCACCCAAAAATAACCTTCAAAACATAAAATAAACCAACATTCTCCCATGTTCGCAATCACACAGTCCGTGTGTGAAACAGTTAAAAAAGGGATTGGGAGGGGGTGCTTTTTGCCCTCGAATGGTAATTGGATTTCCTCTCATTTTGGCAACATAACACTTAATAAACATTTCATAATAACGTAATCATCGCAGTCGTAATTATTCACTACTTCATTTTTTTTTTTCTGGACTTGTATTAAATTAATAAATTCCACAATGAGATCGCTGTGTTTTGAACACAACAGCTAGGATTAAGTATAAAAATAATAATTTGCTTGGGATGTAAAATCTTTAGTTAAATTGTTAATGCGGTTAATTTTTTTTGCGTCAGTAATTATCTGTAATGCAAGTAAAGATGGCATTGCTATTTTCAAATTTTTATTTTTAAGTCTAATATCAATATGATCCGTAGGTGATGTCAACATAGCTATAAACATTTATTTACATAAGTCCTGTAAAAATCTAGGGTGATATAGCTTCATATGCCTGGGAATGTCCTAGAGATCTGGAACTTGAGTATTAATTTCTTAAATTATTCATTTTATACATTCTTAATGTATGATCGTTCCAAAATGATCTTTGATTTTCAGTTAAGTATTTCCAGCAATTTGATCTCATAAATATGTCTGTAACATGTAACTGGTTTATTTTTCATAAAGTCGTCACGTAAATATAACGGCATTGGTGTTTTTTTTTTTAATCTGCATGTGCACGTAAAAAAATTAAAACGTAAAGCCTTTGAAAATAACCTTCCTGTATTTGTGTTTATGTATGTAGGTTATGTGTGTACGTTCTTTATGCTTCTATGTAACAAGTTATGAATAAATTTAAAAAAAATATGTTCGGTCAAAACTATTTTAGCAAATACTAAAATTTTATTTAGGCCATAAATTTAGACTTCTTCAAAAATTCAAAGGATATGTGTTGTGTCAGATAAAATTAATATTAATATGTCGGTAAGAGTGGATAATATACTGTTAAAATGGATGAAAAACCAAGCTTTTAGAGAAAGAAGTCATAGGCCTAATCAAAAGAATATAATTTGATGTTACAATACGAGGTTTGGTTGGAAAGTTTTAATACTGTTCTTGTAATTTCAAAATGGTAGTACTTACATGCTCCAACGGTGTTGCCACGTTTGGTGTTTGGTAGTATTCGTGGAAGAAAAAATAATCTTAACGGTATTATAAACCCTCTCCGTTGTCTGGATGTCAAATCGTATCCCTTTCAGGGGAATAGAGGTGTTACGGTAGCTCATAGCTCGGAACTTGGTCGAATATTCTTGTCTCGCCAGATTCCAGGCCTTAACTCCCGCACGATTTTGCGCAAAAGCTCGGGGGCAAATTTGTAATATTCCTGTTTGACTGTCTGCCTCCTGCGGTAAATTCGTCTTGCGCTAAACCTTAAATCGTCTTTACATCCGACGGACTTTATCGTGTTTTTTTCGGTCGTTGCGAACTATGTCACATATACTGCGATGATTGTACCTTTGTTTCTTTATCTTACCCATAAACCCATGATTCGTCCGCCTGTAGTTACCCTGTTTAATCAAAATTGGACAATTGTGGCCCAATTCATCAGTTCCTGTGACACATCAATTCTGTGTTGTTTCTGCTGACCTGGCAACCAATTAGGGATGAATTTCGCGGACACTTGACGCAATTAATAATACTTATTTAGTTGAAACCGAGTGGAACACATAAAAAAATAAATTCTGTTCTTCAGCCATTTATAAAATTATTTTAACTCTATGGTCTGAGCGCACTAAAACTTACTTTTTTTTATGGAGTAAACTTCGTAAGAATTTAAGGAATTCACAAAATATACATGCCCTAGACATACTTTTAAACATCTTTGAATCAAACATCATAAGATTATGTTGGAAAGTATCAAAGGCTTTGCTCATGTTGAAATAGATAGAATATTTTATTTACATCTGGATTTATACTGGTACACACACACGCACGCACGCACGCACACACACACACACACACACATATATATATATATATATATATAAACGTGTGTTAAAGACGATATTCCTGATTGAAAACAATGTGGTTTTACAGAAATAATATATTTAGGAATAAAATTAATGTGCCTTAAAATATTTTTTCGTCAAAAACATTACAAAACAAAGGTTTCTGACTAAAATTTAATAGACAGTAATACTTCAAGAAAATATATACCGATAAAGGGTTGAACACCCAACATCGGTATACAACCACTCACTGACTGATACACAATTAATGTTTGTTTGAGCTTTATTTATAACATGTTGGAATGATAATGCTAGTTACTAAAAACTAAAACGCTACAAAACTAAAGAAATATATATATTTTTGTAAAACTCCGTTCCCCCGGAGAAACCCCCGGAATGGCCACCGCATGGGGCGCCCAAGAAAAGAAACGGGCTCCCCATTTGGAACACACCTGGAAGGTTTTTTTTCTGTTCCACCCACCGTTTCTATGGTAGCCTGACTTGTTACAAGGGATTGTATAACTACCAGAGAAAATGTCACCACTTTATCTGGGCCATCCGCCTTGGAGGAGCCGGGGCGCGAACCCGGGTCCTACAAGTCACAAGGCAGGCGCTCTATCCCAGAACCAGAGTGGTAGAGCGTATACTTGCAGTCTTCTTTACACTGACATTATGTTATTCCACGAGTTTACTGCAGTTTCGTGTGTCATTAACACGTGCAGTAACATCTAACCTCGGTAACGAACAAATTTATCTGTTCTTATGTTGTTCTTTCAGCATGAATTGTGTAATTTCATAACAGTGAAATATAATTTGTATAACTAGTCTGGCAAGTTTTTAGTTGATTTCCTGCAAACAAACTTACAGTCCCGTTGTACAATAATTATATAGAAATATAGACTAGTAAAAACATATGTAAGCGCTTGCACTATCGATGGTAAATTTATTTTAAAATAAATGTTATATATTAAAAGAATGTGTTTAGGTAAAATATGTGTGTGCTTACAAGCATGAAGTTATTGTATAAAGATTTTATTTATTTGGTTTTAAAGCCAAAGAAAAGTTAACTTTTTTATATTACTATTGGCTTTACTTTGTTTTACCGTGCTTAACTTGCGCAGCTAATACTGGAAAGCTATTCAAACAACTAAATATTGGAGGTACTGGGGCAACACGAAGAATAAATGGTAACACTGTTTTGTAAATGTACAAATTAAAAAATATGTAAGTTTACATGAATATTTCTGTTCCATTTACAAAGAAAATTTACGGCGCACGACAAACAGAATAACTCAACGATGAAACTTAACAGAAAATGATAACGGCTATACAGAGACGCACAGGTGAACACAGCGATGTGAATAAACAGTGATGACAGCACAGACGAACACCGTAAGCAACAGTTGAGCGAAAAAAAACAACAGATATTTTGAAAACCACAACGATGATAGCGCAGACTAACACAGTATATGATTCCTAACAGAACAGTTGCGGCGTTTCGGGAAAGAGATCTATTATTCCCTTCTGAAGGCACAAACAGACTGAGGTTTGTCGTGACATACAGCTTAATGAGTAATAGCGTATGTCCGAAACTACATCTTGAATTAATTTACCTATTATTTAAAATTATGTTTGTCAGTGGAAATTTTATTTAATGAACTACACTGAATTTGTTGATATTCACATAGCTACTGATTTTCTTTAAACAGATTTGTGTTTTGTTGTTTTATGTGTATATTTGTTTCCACTTCTGTTAACAAGGCACAGTTATTATTGCCGAGAAGCTTATTTAAAAGAGGAACCTGTTTCTGTAACAATAAGTGTCAAGAGCGTAGTAAAAAAAAAAGGGGGGGGAGTAGGGTTGCCAGATTTATCTATACAAAGAATTTTATTTTACAAAAATTACAATGGCAGGAATTTCAAAACATACTTAAGGTATCTTCAACTAACCTAAAAATATTTTTTCAATTATTATCTTTGTAAAAGTGTTTCCAGGGCAGGGACTGGCTTCTGCCCTCCCCTTCCACAAATACTGTCTACACCATGGTAAATGTGTAAATAATAATCACATGTACTTACACACACTACTACACGATATAGCTACTCAAAATACGTGAATTACAATTTTGGAGACTGTAATTTTTGATAGTTGTACTTATAATATTAGATGTCAATAATGTTTCAAGACATGTGATGATAGCCTACATGGAGTACTATAATCTGAAACTATGTATTTGTACTGTTATGCAATAATCGTACACTCACTCCTGTGGCATAAGGAATCACTACAAGGCAATCTGAAGATGAGAAAAGATACACTATAGAAGTTTATGGAACGAGTCGTAAGACACTATATTCGTATTCCAGAGAACATGGGTTCAAATCCCGACTGGTATTGTATCATTTTGACGTAAACGTCTTAAAAATCACAGCGAAACATATGGGTACCAGAAAACGTCTGACGAAAAGGTCTGTATCATCGTGCTTAAACATTTTCCTAACTATATATGCTTCGGCCGGAGACGCTCTTAGGTCTTCCTTACCTAGACCTCCCAAATACACTTAGTTTTTTTTTTTTTTAATTTAGGTTCGGAAAAAATTTTCTGTTCAGTGTAGCTCACGACTCAGATGTGATAGCGTGGTGATTCGTGTGATTTTGTTTAGAGAACTGACAACACTGGGCAGTAAAGAATGTACGTTCACCAAAAAAAAAAAAAAAACATTAATTTTTATATTATGCTTCGGTATCTCATTTATCATATCACAGGCCAATGTTAAACAGAATTTTCGTTGAATATTAATTAAAATTAATAGTAATCTACCATTTAGTGTCTGTTTTGAATTTAAAAAAAATTTAATACATTGTCAATTTCTCGTTTTTATTGTTTTTATTTGAAACCATTACACTAAAAGCGACTCGCTGACAAAGAAGTTTCACGTGAAACCAACGGCAGTGAGTCTCGATACAGCCCCTCCGATTTTTTCTAGAAAATTGGTAGGATGGTTCCGTACTGTAGGTCATGGCTAATTTCTTTCACATTGTCGCTCTACTGTGGCGTTGTGTTTTGCCGTCTGCACTGACCTCGCTATTAATATGTTTACGGACAAGCAAGCGTATCGGAATAAGAAGAAAAATAATATCGGAAATAGGCTATTCCCCTGGTATACATACATAAAAATAATTTCAATGCTTTCAATTATTTTTTAGTCATTGAGGCAGTTAAAATATAGGTCTAATTTCAGTAAAACTAAAACAGCAACCGTAAATCGTTCTCAAGTAACGTATAACAGATATTTCGTATTCACAGTTCACAGGTTCGAAATGCTGTGATTTTTTTTTATCTATTCTTAATGGCAATAGTTTTTTTCTGTATATCTATATGTTAAAATACTCTTCTAATGGTTTTCACAGCACATGCTAAAAACATAATCCTGTAACATCCCCAACATGACAAAAACAACACCACAGCCATTAATAAGTAAGGTAGTAGTGAAGTCAGCCTACAAAAAGTGAACCCCAATATCCCATCAGAAACATAATGTGGGTATTATTAATGATGTAGCAACGTAAAAGTTTATTTTTTTTTTTGCGAAATCATTAATGCTTAAGTTTATTTTATTGCTCTTTTGATATACATTTGGTACATAAAATAAACACAATTTAATTGCCACCTCAGTAGTATAGATGACTATACCGCGATGGTGATAATCTGTCGTGGCATTTTAAACATATTATATAAATAATGCAATATTTTAGGTTGTCAGGGAAATGTGCTTTTCGGTCACTAGATTACATTTCATTTCAACTAGTGGCCTGGAGTTAAAACATTAATTAGAATCACAAGACTTATTATGCTGCTTATTTATACAAATTATTTCTAAGATAATAGACATAATTTACTCATGTCGTTCGATTATTAGGACTGTATGGTAACGTTTTAACTTATGGTAGTTTTCCGTCGCCCCCAGGCGGAATTCTGGCATTATGGTAGTCTTCCATTATGGCAGTCTTCCGTTGCCCCCCGTCAAAACAATAGGAAAATTTCCATAATTGAAAACTATCATATGTTTATTTTTACAGATCGCGATTATAAGTATACAGTGTTGCTTCCTATAGCCCATTTTTGGAAACATTTGTTTCTATTAGTGCGCGATCTGTTGAGTTGATTTATGACTGGAACTACAGAAAGTAACTGTCAGAAGCACTATATGTAGCCTTTTAAGTTAACCTAAGACACAGCTAGGGGGTTAACAGTGCTACCTAGCGACGTATTCTATACACTACTTCGAGAGCAAGGCAGCTGTACTCATTCCATGGAGTGTATAAGGAAATATGGTAGAATTCTGCCTCGCCCTTTGAACTTATGGCAGATTTCCATTATGGTACTTTTCCGCCTTTTTAGAAGAGGCCAGGCAGAATACTGTCATTATGGTAGTCTTCCGATATGGTATTCTTCCACCCCCCCCCCCCCTTTTTTAATCTTGTTTTTACTTTCTTTCTTTTTTTTACATGATACTACCAATTTTGTATTGTTCAAGGTTCAAACTAAGAATGTGAATCATACGATTGAATTAGTATATTAATTGCTGTTTTTTAATTTTGGAAATTTTTCTAAATTTCTAGCTTAATAATTTAACATTTTCAAGATGGCGACCAAGATGACTGCCTTGTTATTATACTGGCTGACATAATATATATCTTTGGCATTACTAGTTGGGGGTCAATCGGCTGGTGACTTCCATGGAAGGAGGAGACACTGCCATTTTTTTTTTTTTTTTTTTTGCTTTCACAATGTTCGAAATAGTACACCATGGCATAAGTGTGTATTTTTTATTTTATTAAATAATTTTTTTCATATATATTTTAATTTTTTTTTTTTCAAAATTTCTGTGCGATAATTAAGGATTTCTAAGATGGTGACCATAACAAAAATTACAACAGTGACATCACTATAGAAAATGGGGTCATTACATATTAATGGTTAAGGTCATGATCTCGGTGGCTTAGGGTGGCTTGTTGATGGTAAATTTAAGCTGTTTAAGGAACATTTAAAGTTTCTGACATTTCTGGGAAACAAAGCGGGAAATTTTCCCTCAAAACGGGAATTTTCCCCTCGAAATGGGGGTATTTTGACGAATAATTAGCCAATTATTGCAGATTTTGAGTCTCTCTTTTGGCAGTTCTCAGCTAATTTTCTAATTCAAGATTCTTCGTTCATTTACTTCTCTCGTATCTTAGCGCATCATGGGAAAGTGTGAACGATGTATCACAGTAGCCGAAAGGATGTCTAGTCTACGAAGACGAATCTTTCAACCCGAACCAGATACTGATGTTACTAGAGTTGTACCAATTCCTGGAGTACTCTTATGCACATCAATGCATCGTTGTTTCAGAGAAATTTTTACTTTCTACCATGCAGCTCGACCTTTGCATGTCTTCAAGTGTGTTTTATTATTATCTTTTCTGTCAAACTGCTTCTATCATTTATCACAGCCAAACATTTTGCGGCGTGAATGCTTAGCATAGACTCTCTTCTCGTAACATCGAATGTTACTGTTATTCGAGAAAATCTTGTCACAGTAATGATATCAATGCTCGCTGTTGTTAACTAATCACCAACCATTATAGTCTCCTTCGCTGGCGAAACGTCATTCATCGATGTTTACTCTGCAACCACCACTGCAAGACATAAGAGTCTCTTCTGCTGGTGGAATCATGCCTGTTGAAGTCGCCTCTAACATTTTCGGTGACGATTATACACATTCCATCAAGATCAGTGTCACCGTCATTGCAGACATCAGGGTCCCCGATGTCGATGGTACATTCCATCGAGTTCAGCGTAGTTGTCGTCGTCGCTGCCATCAGAGTTCCCATCAATGATGATAGAACTTCCATCGAGTTCGATTCTAAAGATTGTACAGATGACATAAATATCTTAAAAATTAGGTAATTATGTGACTAAGGGGCTCACTTTACATTACGGAATTTGGGGTATCAAAAAAAATTATCAAAATAAAACTTTAGAAGTAATTTTTTGATTAATTACTTCTACTTGCCCTTCCTTCTCCATACTCTCTTTTTCCCTTCCTGGCAGCGACCCTTCGACGACAGCTGTCATCCATGGGCGTCTCTGGCACATAAAGTTTTGGGGGGATAAAATAAATTATTTATTTAAATGCTAGTTTCTTCATAGAGTTAAGTATATAATTTCTGTTTATTTTCAAACAATGCTTTGTAAGTAATTTTTATTTAACACCTGACCTAATACTGTATGTCATTACTGTAAATACATGTATTTTATGAACATGAAACTAGTATCAATAAAACTACTGGATGTACTTGAAAATATTGTGAGGGACGTACCCCCCTTCCCATCCACCCCCCCCCCCGAGACGCCCATGCCACTATCCAACTTCCTGGTAGCGATTATTCGGTGATCGCTGCCAACCGCCATTCCCGGTAGTGAATGTATGGCGAAGAACACTTGGGAGATTTTTAAAGAGGTTATATATTTTAAAAAATTAAAATAATGTTGAGATTAATGTTGTATACAAAATATTTTTTGCATGGAAAATAAAATTATATATCTATAACTTTTAAAAATTACTGCTTATTAATATGAGTTATATTTATAAGAAAGTAAAGATAAAATAAGAGTGTGTGGAACTCGATACATGTGATAGATGTGAAACATCTTTGGCATTTCAAACCTCGACTCGCAAGTGCTCTCTTTATACCTTTTTGGCATCAAAACTTTCCAAAACAATGTTTAATAAAAATTTGCATTAATATTCTGTCTTGAAATTGTTATTGAAATTTTTCTTTCATTACACCCAAAAAGGTTTCACTTCAATAAAAACCATTAATATTCAATGCACGAGATTTGTTTAAACCTTTTTTAAAATTACCATATTCTTACTTTTAACAGAACATATTGCAGTCGCCTGGGGTCTCGTGCTCAAGACCGGGCCTGTATCCTAGCAGATATGTGGCTTTTAGGTGTTTCTCCGGGTGGGCGCCAGGCTAGCTGCTCTAACCATGATGTGGGTGTGGGTGTTTCGCCCCTTGCGTGGTCTACTAGGATCGTCGGCGGTACTTACTACAAATAATGTACATGGGTTTTCTTAGACGTCTTTTAATTGCGCAGCGCGCACTGATTGAGCATAGCCTGCACTGTACAAATGTTTGCAATTACATACGGGAGTGACACGACATGTTACAAATGAAGTTACACGATACCTTACAAAGGGAGTTACACGACACATTACACTGTAAAACTACATTGGTTAAAAGGCACTGCTTCCTATGTGATACCCTAATGCCAGTCTCGGTTGGGGTGGCGATTGGAGGCGGCCGATCCCGTAAATTACAAGCCGAGTGGAGGCCGGGCTCACCTGTGTGAGCTGCGGTCCGAATTAAATTTAGCGAACAAGTCTGTTATGCGGTTGATATCGGCACTCGTGTACCTGACACATTAAATAAAGTTCTGAGTTCTCGGGAGTCGGCCCGTGCCATGAAGTGACTACACTGTTGGTCTAAGTCACACGTGAGCAAGACATTAAGCGGCCGGGCTAAGCCCTGCACCGTAAAAGGACACGGGGGTATTTAAGTGAAAGGGTTAGGACGATGAGTTAATAGTTGCCAGAATGAACAGTTCAGCGAAGACCAAAATGTAGCTCCCCATGGAACACTAGGTCCGCCCCGGTTCGCGAGTCGCGCGGTACTTGCATCTGGCTCTGTCACGAGGGAGGGGGTAAACGCTCTCTCGCACCAAGGTTCCTAAAGTGCCGTTATTCGAAAAATATAAACATGAGTAAGTTATGATTGTATACAAATTCTATTAATAATTAGTGATAGGCAAATTAGGCCACAGAAGGCCTATAATAATTATGCTAATGAAATTTATGTAAAATTATGTTTGAAAATCCAAAGTCACGCTAGAGCCTGTTCGTCACTTGTTGACTACTCTAGTGATTGCTTATGTGTAAAAACGTGGAGGCTTAAGTTGGCAGACATAACACTACACTTGATTAAGGCGGAAGGCCACAAGGGGGACACTCATGCTCATAGATTAACACGTTCCCGCAGGAGTGACCCGGGCACTCCTGCATCGCACTTTCCCCAGATGGGGTTGGGAAATTATATAAAAATCACTGGTGAGTGGCATCTAATAATTAGGTGTGGGGGTCAAGTGGTATGGTAGTTA